>NC_022026.1:4441892-4443375 GCF_000317375.1 Microtus ochrogaster | reverse complement strand
AGGTAGGCAGAGAAAACAGAACAGAATGCTGGGAGAAAGAAGCTGAGTCAGTGAGTCGCCATGATTGTCCCACTCCAGACAGATGCAGATTAAGATCTTCTCTGGTAAGCCACCTCGTGGGCTACACACATTATTAGAAATGGGCTAGTCCAGGTGCGATAGTTAGCCGAGAAAAGGCTAGATATAATGGGCAAGCGGTGTTTAAAAGAATACAGTTTCCGTGTAATTATTTCGGGTAAAGCTACCCGGGTGGCGGGACACAGCCTGCCGCTCATATTACAACAACGGATATTGTCTTAAATCTATATTTATGACTTTAAAGGTTTATTTTGAGTACTAATTTTTGGTTAAAGATGATCATTTAAATATCTATAGGAGCAAAAGATTTTTCATGTTCAGAATTGAGCAAAATTAAAATAGTGAAGTATATTTGTAATCATCATGCTTAGGGCATAAAATTATCAAATTTGAAAAAGATCAGCAAAACAGACTTTAAAACAATTGTTTAAGAAACTATGCACAAGGTCAGAGTCACAGGTGTATGCCTATGGTTGCTAAACACAGTACAGTAAGAAAAGCAAGCCAATTCTTTGCTTGCCAAGTCTAATTGATAAAAGACTTATAGATACTCTTTCTCTGGCTTCAGATCACTTCCTACTCCTGAACCTTGAAACCTTGTTTTACCATCGTCAATGGCTCTGAATATTATAGCTCACCCTAGGAATATACTTTTGACCAATGTGAAGTAACTCTTGTAATATTTTAATTGCTTTAGCCTCCTGGAAAAAGAGAAATATGAGGCTAGAGAAGTAGAAACTTATAGGAATTGGAATGAGGACAAGAGAATTAGAAAGAAGCAGAAGAATAAAGAGGCACGACTAAAATAGGACTCTTGTGAGTCTTTTTTGTCATATTAAGAGCTATATTGATTTCCCTTCACTGCTTTGTGACTTCTGACCTAAACTCCAGAAGATAGACTTGTAGAGCAAGACTACAAAGCTATCAATAGCTGAGGAAACATTTGTGTCTTGTTTTTGTGTCTATTCAAATAGAATTCACTACTAAACCAAATAATGTACTATAATTTTATCCTTGCTTCCATTTTTGTTAATTCTTGTAGTTAAATGTGTCATTTCTTCATTTGTGATATTTCTGCATGCTATTATTTTCATCAAATTTATTTAATGAAAATTTGATGTTCCTACCATCCCTAAAATGATTAATGCCAATATTGAATTTATTAATGCACTTCTTCCTGAGTATCTTCTGTTCTAATGTAAGGAATTATATTCATATGTTTTCTGCATAGATTTCTATCGAGGCATGATGTGGGAGTGTCATATATCAATCTGTTGATTTCATTGGTTAAGGAATAAAGAAACTGCCTAGGCCCCTTGATAGGCCAACCCTTAGGTGGGTGGAGTAAACAGAACAGAAGGCTGGGAGAAAGAAGCTGAGTCAGGGAGTCGCCATGATTCTCCCA
>NC_022026.1:4423097-4439052 GCF_000317375.1 Microtus ochrogaster | reverse complement strand
ATGTAAGAGCTAGCCAATAAGAGGCTGGAACTAATGGGGCCAGGCAGTGTTTAAAAGAATACAGTTTCCGTGTAATTATTTCGGGTATAAAGCTAGTCGTGCAGGTGGCCGGGTGCTGGGGACACAGCTCCGCCACTCCTAATTCAACAGAGGCACTTCCATTGATAATTGATTTGGAAATCTACCCAAAAGTAGCTTTATAATATTTGATCATCTGATATCTTTTCAAAATCCCTCAGTAAAGATTTGTGCTTTTTTTCCTTTGGAGATCATGGAACCCTTCAGAAGAAGTGAAGAAAAAACTGTGGCAGTCAGAGGAGACTGAAGACACCAAAAGAACATGACCCACTACATTAAATAAGAAGTACTCATTTGAGTTTATAGGACTTACATGGATCTACAGTAGATACTTTGTATATGTGCAATGGCTATTAGCTTGGTGCTTTTGTAGAACTTCTAACAGTTGCTGTGGGTGTGTCTCTAACTCTTTTGCCTACTCTTAGGACTCTTTTCCTTCTGCTGGGTTGCCTTATTCCTCCTTGATAGGAGAGATTTTGTCTTTGTCTTATTGTATCTTGTCTTGCAATGTTTGGTTATTGTCTCTTGGAGGCCTGTTATTTTCTGAAAGGATACAGAGTGGATATGGAACTGGGGAAAATGGAAAGACAGGGGCAACTGGGAGGAGTGAGGAAAGTGAAATCATAGCCAGGCTTTATTGTGTGAGGTAAAATCTATTTTCAATACAAATGAAAAATGAAAAAGAAAATCAGTTGTTGGAGGAGGACGCTTGTCCATCCTAGATATCCATAATCCAAATAACCACACAGAAACTATATTAATTAAATCACTACTTAGCCCATTAGCTCTAACTTCTTATTGGCTTACTCTTACATCTTAATTTAACCCATCTCTGTTATTCTGTGCATCAACACAAGGTTGTAGCCTACCAGCAAAGTTTCAGCATGTCTATATCCAGGGGTGTCAGCTTCATGGTGTCCCCCGACTTCACCCTTCTTTCTCCCAGCATTCAGTCCAGTCCTACCCACTACCTAAGTTCTGCCCTATCAACAGACCAAGGCAGTTTCTTTATTCATTCATGATAATCACAGCACACAGAGGGGACTCTCACATCAATAAGTTGATAAAATACTAATTGCTATACCTAATGTTTGTTTAACAGGAGGAATTGTAACAGTATATTATAGCCTACCAGTGACTCCTACTTTACATAAAGTAATTTCTTTTCTTCTTGCCTTTGTGGAATTTATTAGCACATGAAAAAATATAGTAATTTAACTGTTCTCACTGCCATTCAACTCAATAGCATACAAACCATTTTGAAATTACTTGGAGAGAGAAAGAACTTGAGTAGAAGAAAAGGTTTTTACATATTATCCTTCTGCCTGCTTTTCTAGTATATGTCTAAAGTCTTCAAAAATAATGAAAACTAAAGAAAATGAATATTAAGACCTCTGAATTCCTTTGACATTTTACCACAGGATCATTTTTATTCTGATTTTAGATAGCAATAGGGTTGAGATTTCTAAGCAAATTATAAAATTTATTTCACATTTCAAAGAAAACTTTCTTATGATTCAGATTGAAATGTACACTGTTTTCACTTTAGTTAAGAGCCCTCAGCTTGGTAAAAGCAATAGAGCAAAATGGCTTAGAAATGCATGAAAGGTTGAGTGATTCATGAGCAGCTTTAGTGTACTTCAGGATCTAAAGTAAAGATCTGTCAGAATTTATAAGCCTTTAATTGGAATACCTGTCTGCAGGCTTCATTTACATTCTACTTTTTGGTAACATCTATTTATTTAATAAATTCAGTTTGTTCTATGTAGTTAGAATAAAACTAAGATCCTTACCCATAATAAATAAAGGAAATATTCAGGATGTGAAAACACTACCTAGGGGAACAGATTCTTATTTGATCTTTGTTATACTAATTTAACAATTAGTGAACTTTTCTTCAGTTGGTGTTAGTGCTATCCTTTATATATTCATGTCCTTATTTTTGTGATCATGGTTATTTTTATCCCATTTTATCCTTTTCCCCCTTTCCCTTACGTGCATTTTGTGATAACACTAACTTTTACAATGCAAAAAAACAGAACCCACAGTGCATTAGCGTTTTCACATGTGTCAAAAGATGATTTTGACCATCTCTTCCTTGAAAAAGTCTTTGTGGATGGACTAATTATCAAGATTTTCTTCTATTCTACTTTCATTTGTGCCTTTCTTTGTCATGCAAAAAGTATAGTTCTCTTGCTGATATTACACAAAAAAGGCCTCAATGATGACATTGGTTATGTGTTACATGGACTGGTCTTTCTATAATTAGCATAATATTACTTACTGAAACAACTGCATACTTATAAAAAGGTATAGGGAAAGGAGAGAAGTAACTATCATCAAACAACTAAGTAAATTATTACTTCTGCTATTTATAGTTATTTCTACTTCATTTGAGAGCACAAATAGTACTAATAGTAGAAATACATATCATCAGATTTCATAAATTACATATGTATTTTTTAAAAAAATTATATATATTTTAAGATAAAATTATATTTTAAGTGTAAATTAATTTAACTCTCTTGAGTGACTCCCACAGGAGCATTCCTGAGCTAGTGACATCCTTTGCTCAAGCATGCCCTAGCCAGTGACCCCCATTAAAGAAAGCCTAAGCCAGCAACCTCCAAAGGAACAGGCCTGAGACAGTGACTTCTGCTGGTAGGCAAAGATGGATGGGTCTCTGAGAGTTCAAGGACAGCCTGGTCTACAGAGTTATTCTAGGACAAAGATATACAGACAACCTGTCTCAAAAAGTAAAAGTAAAAATAAAAGAAATAGAGGTTAAAATAAAGCCACACAAAGAAATAGAGGTTAAAATAAAGCCACACAAAGATGTAAAACACACAGAGAATCTTGATACTGTATGCTATTATGTTCTCTTTTAATTGTTTGAATGCTGAGGAAGGAGCAGCAGCTGCTGAAGGATATTTCCTTATAAATGCTGCTGAACTAACCCAAGATAGATACTTTAAAAATACCTTGACTTCAAATTTTGGATCTAAGGATATGATACTTTGGAAAAGAGATTCATCTTTTGCTTTCACAGAGGATGAAACCCTGTGGATTGCTTCTATCCCAATATGGTCTGATAGACCATTCCCTCCTGAAAGGTTGTTGTGAACACCTTCAAACAATTACTTCACTCAACTGCTGACTGAGATGAACCTGGCACACAGGATATACCATGAAAGACCTGAATAACAGTGCCCCCATTCATCACAAAACAATTTGGAGAGAAATAACTGTGCCCATATCCCCAAATATTGTTTATAAATGTTCTTTTACATTTTAAGGGGGATATGATATAGATATGAATTATTTACATTGATATAAATTTTGCTCTGTTATAATTTTAAGGTCAATTTTGTTATATGTATATGTATTTCTGACCTTGACTAAGGTATTGTGATTGTGTATTTCTTGTAAAAATGTAATGTATATAGGTTGTTAATAGATAATCATCTATAATAGTCAAGTTTGTAGTCATGTTAGTTAGACTTTCTAGGTGTGCATAGATATATTTCAGATAGGTATTCTTCATATCTTTCAAAGACTACAGAATATGTAATTTCATGTTTTAATAATTTAGGGTTTTTCATGACAATGAGACACTCTGCTCCTGGCAGCACCAATCAACTTCAAGAAGAAGATGGGCATTGAAGAGGCTTCTTATGGAGTTTGTTAGCCATTTGGGTAAGAAACTGCTCTTGCCTGGACTATTGCATAAACTGGACACAGAGAACCCTCAGAGAGAGGACTGTTGAACTTGCCTAAAGGTGAGATGATCTTTCGAGGTTCCTTATTCATGAAAGAGTCTGCAAGACATTATGCAGGACACAGCAGAAAGTGACTGAACTGTCTTTGAAATTTCCTGCTTCATAGAAATGTCTGCTGGATACTATGGGCCTGAAGGCTGAAGATAGATGCCCCAGTGGTACAGAGGAATTTTGGGTGACTGTCCAGCCAGCGAGATGTCTCTGTCATTTCTAAAGTATTAGATTTCTTGTTTGCTTAGGTAATTTTATATCGTTCTGGAGTCTTTGATGGAGTTATAGAATAGATAAATAGTTATAGCTTTCCTTTTTTATGATAAAAGATAAAATAGATATAAATATTGTAACTGTAATTCTTACATGATAACTTTTTTGTTGTATGTAATTTTGCTTTCTTTTTTGTTTAAACAGAAAAAGGGGCAATGATATAGGTGGGCCTTCTACTTTCATTGGTTAATAAAGAGACTGTCTTGGCCTTTGATAGGACAGAAAATTAGGTAGGCAGAGTAAACAGAACAGAATGCTGGGAAGAAGGGAAGTGAGGTCAGATGTGATGGAGCCAGCCCCCATGTCAGTCATGCTGAATCTTTCCTGGTAAGACACCACCTCGTGGTGCTACACAGATTATTAGAAATGGGTTAAGCAAGATATGAGAGTTAGCCAGAAGAGGCTAGATATAATGGGCCAGGCAGTGTTTATATGAATACAGTTTGTGTGTTGTGATTTCGTAGCATAAGCTACCCAGGCAGCCGGGAGCGAGGCAGCAGGAATGCAGGCTGCTGTTCCTCATTACACAGGCCTATCAGAATTACACCTGACTTCTCATGGAACCAATGACAGTCAGAAGGTCTTGGCCAAGTACACCATGGATGCCAGCCCAGAATACTAAGCTGAGCAAAACTTTCAGTCACCATAGATGGACAAAACAAGATATTCCATGACAGAACCAGGTATAAACAATACCTAGCCACAAACCCAGCCCTACACAAAATTCTAGAAGAAAAACTCTGACCCATGGAAGTTAGCTATATCCACAAAAACACAGACAATAGGTGATCTCACAGCAGCAAATCTCAAAGAAGGAAAAGCATACACAATAACATCATCAACAATGAAATCAGGAACTAGCAGTCACTGGTCATTATTATCCCTTAATAAATGGACTTAACTCACCTATTAAAAAGACACAGGCTTACAGATTGGATATGGAAACAGAATCCATCCTTCTTCTGCATACAAGAATCACACCTCAACCTCAAAGACAGACATCACCTCAGATTAAAGGGTGGAGAAATATTTTCCAATCAAATTAACCTAAGAAACAAGCTGCTGTAGCTATTCAAACTAAAATCAATCAAAAAAGACAAAGAAGGACATTTCATATTAGTCACAGAAAAAAAATCCATCAATAGGAAATCTCAATAATGAACATCTATGCCCCAAATACAAGGGCACCCTCATATGTAAAAGTAACACTACTAAAGTTTATCTCACACACTATCCCCACATACTAATTGTGGGAGACTTCAACACCCCACTCCCATCATTAAACAGGTCTATCACGCAGAAAAATAACAGAGAAATAAGGGAACTAACATATTATGAATAAAATGGACTTAACATCCATATATAGAACATTCCATACAAACATAAAAGAATATATATTCTTCTCAGCATCTCATGAAACCTTCTCAAAAACTGACCACATACTTGGTAACAAATGAAACCTAAAGAGACACAAATAAATTGAAGTTACACCCTGTATCTTATCAGATCACAATGGCTTAAAATTAAAACTCAACAGCAACACTAATTTCAGAAAGCCCACAAAACATGGAAATTAAGCAATGCTCACTTGAATCATCAATGGGTCAAGAAATAAATAAAGGAATAAATCAAAGACTTCCTAAAATTCAATGAAAATGACCACACAACACACACAAATTAATGGGACACAATAAAATCATTGGCAAGTAGAAAATTCATAGCAGTAAATGCCTACATAAAGAAGCTTGAATATCCCACACTAGTGAGTTACAGAACACCTGAAAACTCTACAACAAAAAGAAGCAAGCTCACCAAAGAGGGCTACACAGCATGAAAAAAATCAGTTGTAAGCTGCAATAAACAAAATAGAAACAAAACAATACAAAGAATCAATGAGACAGAGATAGTTCTTCGAGAAAATCAACAAAATAGACAAACCTTTATCTAAACTAACCAAAAGCAGAGAAAGAATATCCAAATTAACAATGTCAGAAAGGAAAAAGAGTCATAACAACAGGCATGGAGAAAATTCAGAGAATCATTAGGTCATATTTTGAAAACCTGTACTCCACAAAATTGAAAAAACTTAAAGAAAATGAACAATTTTCTGGATAAGTATCAGTTACCAAAATTAAGTTAAGATCAGATAAGAAAATTAAATAGACCTATAACTGATATAGAAATAGAAACAGTCATCAAAAGTCTCTCAATCACAAAAAGCTCAAGACCAGATGGTTTCAGAACAGAATATTGCAAGATTTTTAAAGAACTAATACTAATACCCCTCAAATTGTTCCACACAATAGAAACAGAAAGAGCATTGCCAAACTCTTTTTATGATGTTACAATTAACTTGTTACCCAAACCAAAAATTGACATTACTAAGAAAGAGAATTACAGACCAATCTCACCCTTGAATATTATTGCAAAAAATATTTAATAAAATATAAGCAAACTGAATTCAAGAAAACATCAGAGAAATCATCCACCATTATTAGGTCAGCTTTATCCCAGAGATACAGGGATAGCACAGCATATGAAAATCTGTCAATGTATAAGCAAACTAATAAAAAATTACCATGATCATCTCATTATATGCTAAAAAAGCCTTCGGGAAAATACAACATCCCTCCATGATAAAGTTTTGGAGAGAGCGGGGATACAGTGAACATTCCTAAGCATAATAAAGACAATATACAACAAACCAACATTCAACATCAAACTAAATGGAGAGAAACTCACAGAGATCCCACTGAAATCAGCAACAAGAAAAGGTTGTCTACTCTCTCCAAACATATTCAGTATAGTACTTTAAGTTCAAGCTAGAGAAGTAAGACAACAAAAGTAGAATCAAGGGGATACAAATCAGAAAAGAAGAGGTCAAATTCTCACTATTTGCTGATGATATGACAGTTTGCATAACCGACCCCAAAAATTCTATCAAGGAACTTCTATAGCTCATAAACATCTTTAGTAATGTAGCAGCATACAATATTAACTCAAAAAATCACTAGTCCTCATTTACACAGATGACAAATTGGTATAGGACAATTCTATAGTATTTCAATTATGTTTTAAATAAATGCAGATTGGCCATTAGCCAGGCAGGATGTATAGGTGGGAAAACAAGACAGGAAGTAGAGGTGGGGCAATAAGAAAAGGAGAATTCTAGGAAGAAGGAAGCCCATTCCTTTACAGTCCTGCCCAGACCATGGAAAAAGCAAGATGTGACCTACCCTGCTGGAAAAGGTTCCGAGCCATGTGGCTAACATATATGAGAATAATGGGCTGGTATAGGTTGCAAAAGCTAATATAAAGATCTCTTCAGAGATCTCAAAAGAACAATATTCAACTTCATATGTAAAAACAGAAAAAAAACAGGATAGTCCAAACAATCTTGTACAATAAAGGAACTTCTGGAGGCATCACAATCCCTGACTTCAAACTCCATTACAGAGCTACAGTACTGAAATCAGCCTGCTATTGGCATAAATACAAACAGGAGGACCAATGGAACTGAATCAAAAACCCAAATAGCAGTCCACATATCTATGAACACCTGAATTTTGACAAAATAAAAAAAAATGGAAAAAAGAAAACATTTTCAACAAATGGTGCTGACATACCTGGATATCAACAAGTAAAGAATGAAAAGAGATCCATATCTATAGCCATGCTCAAAACTCAAGTCCAAATGTATCAAAGACATCAACATAAAAACAACCACAACAAACCTTATAGAAGAGAAAGTGGGAAATACATTTGCACACATTAGCACAGAAGACCATTTCCCAGTTGCTCTGACTCAAAATAATCAAACAGAAACTATATTATTGGTAATACTGTTTGGCCAATAGCCTAAGTATATTTCTAGCTAGCTCTTATATCTTAAATTAACCAATTTCTATTATTTTATATTTTACCATTATGTTCATGGCCTAATGGCAGGGTTCCAACTGGCAGCTCGGGTCTTTCTTCTTTGGTGGCTACATGGTGTCTCTCTGATTCTGCCTATTCTCTCTATATATACCTCTTCCAACTTGGCTATATTCTGTTAAGCCATTGGCCAAAAGCAGCTTCTTCATTAACCAGTAAAGGCAACACATACACAGAAGGAATTTCCATACCAGGTACAGACCTAAACAGAGAACTCTCAGCAAAGGAATCTAAAGTGGCTGAGATGCACTTAAGGAAATGCTCAACATTCTTAACCATCACAGAAATTCAAATCACAACAACTCTGACATTCCACTTTATACCTGTAATAATGGCCAAGATCAAAAACACTGATGACAACTTATAATGGAGAGGTTGTGGGGAAAATGGAACACTCCTGCATTGCTGGTAGTAGTGCAAATTGGTACAGCCCCTTTGGATATCAGTATGGTGATTTCTCAGATAATTAGGAATCAATCTACCTTAAGACCCAGCAATACCAATTTTGAGTATATACCCAGAGGATGCTCAATTATACCAAAAGAACATGTGCTCAACCATGTTTATAGCAACATTGTTTGTCATAGCCAGAACCTGAAAACAGCCTAAATGCCCCTCCACCAAATAATAAATTAAGGAAAATGTGGTACATTTACACAGCATGATACTACATAGCAAGGACAATAATCACAACTTGAAATGTATAGGCAAATGAATGGATCCAGAAAAAATCATATTGAGTGAGGTAACCCTGACCCAGATAGACAAATATGATATGTACTCATTCATAAGTGACTTTTAGACATAAAACAAAGAAAACCCAGTCAACTATTCATAATCCCATAGAATCTAGACAACAAAGAGGACTCCAATAGAGACATACATAAATCTAATCTATATGGACAGTAGAAAAAGACAAGACATTTTAAGTAAATTTGAAGCATAGGGACTGTGGGAGAGGGTAGAAGAGGAGGGAAAAAAGGGGAGGGGAGCAGAGAAAAATATATAGCTCAATAAAAACAATAAAAAATTTAACTGACTCATAAAGTTATCTAATAAAAATGTAACTCATGTTCATATTGACATGTTACTATATTTAATCAGTGTTTTTATCATAACACTTGATTTTGTTCAGTTTAAATAAATGTATAGCCAAGTTTTATATTCACTCTATTTTCTGAGACAATGAGCAAAAATGCCCTATCTAATACTTAATAAGGGCTCTGATATTCACTGAGTATTTTGATGAAGATATCAGGTTATATATATCAAGTCTTGTGATGATGACTTAGTCTATATTCAATGAAGAAGACACTGTAAGTTTTTAACATCATGTTTAGTAATGTGTGTATATATATATACATATACATATATATATATAAGCTTTCTATAGGTTTTACTAAAATTGAGGATGAAAAGAATATATCATGGGACAACCTAAGGATATACAACTCAAGGTGGATGAAGTAGGTATAATATTTCATATCATTACCCAACTGACAACTTGTCTGTTAAATTTGCCATTTTTCTATACCCATTTACAGGTGTTACTTTCACAAAAGCCATAGGTAATAGCACTGATAAAGGCCTCAACTTCTTATTTGTCAGTTTAAAAATGATGAGGGCAATTAAAATTCATAGGTAATATATTTTAAGTATAGGCATATGAATTTTTCATATTTGTGTCCAGACACATAATTCTATGCTTTTGTGATATTTAAAACATTTTTATTTAGGTTCTAATAAAACTCATAAAAATGATACTAGCAGTACTAAAACAGAAGCTTCTTTACAAGTGATTACAATCTCTGGGCCCATGGAAGAAAAGTTATATACTTGGCATAATTGATTCATTTTACTGAAAATGGGAATAGAGCCAAATCAGCTGTCTGGGATAAAACAGCATGAAGACTAATGATTAAAACTACACATAAAAGCACTAAATAATGAAACAAAAATCCATCTACTTAGATGACCTATATCCAAAAAAGGTTTAAATATACATGTCTGCATGCATGTATACACTGGCATGTGTTACTTCATTCAATATTCCTCATTATTCACCAATAATTCAAAAACAATATTTCTATCTCTTTTTTAGATTTATGTACATATTTGATATACATTGAAAAGTGCACTCACCATTTGAACTGCTATTCATGGTTATTTAACAAATTAACCTTATGAATTGAGATTTAAAACAACAACAACAACAACAACAACAACAACAACAACAAATTTCTCATAATTTTACATACTTATGAATCAGGAATTAGAAAAAGCTTAACCAAGCAATTTTTCCATAAAGTTATAGCCATGATATCAACCAGGTCTGCAGCTCTCATTGCTATATAAGCTTCATCTAAGCTTATTCACAGTACTTTTGGTAGGACTCCTTATATTTCTTTGTGGGTTTTATATGAATATTTCAGTTTGTCACCGTGAGGTCCTCTACTTAATTTTCTTTCTAAATTGGTAATTGGCACCTTCCACAATGAATGATGAAAGTTGAGAGAATGAACTCATAATTCAAAGTAAATTTTGTCAACTATTCTCATTAAGAACACACTTCATTTGACTCACTAGATGTACATCATTAGTCCAGTATACCCTTAGGAAAAAGAGAATTTACCTGTCTGCTTAAATGAGCATTACTTAAGATTTTGTGAATATATATCAAAAAAGTATTGATCACTTATTCTCCTTAATAATGCCTAAATGTAAATATTAATGCTAGCTAAAAGGTTGATTTTATTTCTCCACAATTGCACTGCATTTACAGTAGTGAGAATGTTGATATTAAAAATGATTTTATTTTTATCTCATGCATGTGTGTGTTTTGCCTGCAAGTATGTCTGCTTATCAACTGCATGTCTTGTCTCTGTAAATGCCAGAAGAGGGTGTCAGTATCTCTGAGACTGGAGTTTATAGATGGTTGTTAACTCTATTGTGGGTGCTGGGGGGTAGAACCCACTTCTGCAGGAATAGACAGTGATCTTAATACCTGAATAATCTCTTCTGCATTATGTGTTGATTATATTATACCACCTACGTCATATCCAAAATTATTCAATACTTTATTAAAGTGCATCTAAATGGACTTTTATCCATTTTTCCCAGGTTTCTATATTTACATGCAATATTTTGTAGAATATATCTATTTTAAACATCATATGTTTAGATTTTAAAATTGGTGTCAATCTATTCCCTCAGTTATAACAATGTTATTATATTATTATAATATTAGTTCTTGATTTGATTTTGATATGAATCAGAGAAATATTTTAGTTTAGATGACACAAAAGAACTAGTAGAAGACTGATCTTGCAGTAAATAGATCCGTAAATAACTATTTAATAAGGTTAATATTATCTATTACTTTAGAATAACCTGAAAATACACTGTGAAGTTATTTGCTTTAAATAACCCAGAAAAGCAATGAAATCATTTAGATCTTTATATTGAGAATAATGTGAAAAATACATAGTTAAACTGCTCTAATTTAAAAGTAAACAGATTGAGTAGCTTACCTCTTCATATAAAAAAATCTCTATATTGCTGAATGATATTTCAAGCACAGAAAATATTAATAAATAAATGTAAATTAACTTAAAATTACACCTAGTTATATATCATCCTCAAGAATTATGACAAAATTTTATGCCACATAAGATATTTTTACATTACTATTATTTTCCATGTTATTGGTGGATATCTATTTAATTAGGACTTTGTTATTGAATTGTCAATATACTTGAAAGATAAAAATGATATAGTGTTTTTTTTTCTTTTAATAGTTTGTTATACACTGCTTTCTAATATTTTGGCTGCCCATTTCACAATGATGTGTAGGTACAAGGGAGTTATGCCATATGTTTTCATTTTGAGAAAATGGCCATTTAAGTATCTATAAATAGTTGATCTTTCCACTAATTTATGATTTCCTCATTATCCATAATTTAAAGTAATTATATTTATTGATTTATGGCCTATATTGCTCAAATGGAATCCAAAATGTTTTAGGATGGTTTATGAAAATCACATATTATGAAAGAATTCAATGAGAAACTAAATGGATCAATTGGTAAAATAAAAACGCATACAGCGATGTTGTTTTTACTTCCAGGGTGATAAAAATACACAGTTTATATTGTACTATCTGTGCATCTGACAGAAACCAAACAAAATTGACCTCTTTGTTTTTTACTATTGAGTGTAAAGATAAAAAGAGAATTCATTGTAAACAGATGATAAAAAATACTCCAATTACACCAAAGAAATTGAATCATATATGGTATTGGAATAAAAGAGAAAATCTCTGCAGACTTAGATGGAAGGAAGATGCTTGTAATAAAGCAAACTACGATCTCAGCAATATATTTTTATAAAAATGAGTTATATATATTTCAAATGATGACCATTTGAAAAATAAAAAAATCTAATCACTCATTATATTTAAATTATAACTTTATTTCAAATAACAGCATCATGTTTAAAATATATAATTATAATGGCAAGATAATTCTGTTGAAGTAACATGATCAAAATTTACCACTGTCTGCAGATTGAGCTTAATCCAAAGACACAATCTGATGAACAATAACACAGTTTATGTAACTTTTAAAACTTCTTTTGAAAAGCACTTTACAATCATTTTAAATCATCTGGCCAGCTCTTCCCTGTCCTCAGCAGGGTGAGCTTTCCAGCGGTGTCTCAGCTAGTTCACACCTTGCAGTTAAGAGCAAGAGGTGGACCATCTCTCCAGCTTTTCTGACCTCACTTCCAGCTATCCCATCTGCCACAAGCAGCAAGGGTAAGAAGAGAAGACATCTCTCCCCTGCTCACATAACCATATGGTAGATGAAAGGTGGGTCCAGTTCTCCCACCCTCACATTATAGGAGGTGGTTGACAGCATGCCCCACAGTCAATAGGGTCAGCCTTACTGTGCTGCCCAAGAGAGATGTAAGGCCCACTTTTCTGTGTGCTGTGATGGATAAGGGAGGATTTTTTTTCGACCCATGCTGCCGCATGATAGGGCAAAGAATAATATGAAGGGATGTGGAAATGAGTGGGATTAAGATGCATGATTTGAAAGAGACAATGAATAAATAAAAGGAAAGTTAAAAAGGATCACTTACCTTAAGAAATTTAGAAAGGAGAATATAATTCCAAAATAGATAGTTTAGCGGGAATGTTTGAAGAAGTAAAGAAAGATTTTTTTTTCAAAATGAAGAGTAAAAATTGCTCCTGAAAAAATAGAGAGAGGAGATTCTGTCAATTACCTAGGTTATAGAATAGGTTTACAGAAAATTAGAACACAAAAGGCACAAATTAGGAGAGACTAGTTGCAGCCTCTGAATGACTTTCAAAGATTATTAGAAGACATTTCCAGTCTATGACCAGCTGTTGGGATAACACATGATCTAATATTTCATTTAAACAAACCTTAGATGGTGATAAAGACTTGAATATTCCCAGAGAATTAACAGCTGAAGCAGAAAAGGAATTGACGATTGTTGAGGAGCTATTAAGGGGGCACATGTGGATAGGGAGAATCCAAATCTTAATTGTATTCTAGTCATGTTGCCTTCCAGATTTTCTCCTGAAGGGATTTTAATGTAGAGGGACAATATTATCACAGAATAGATCTTTTTACCACATAAATAAAGTAAAAAATTAAAAGCTTATGTGGAAAAGTCTCTGAATCAATCATAAAAGATAAATTGAGATTTTGTCAATTAGCAGGTATAGACCCAGCAGAGATTATAGTACCTTTTACTACTGATGAAATAAAAAAGTTATGGAAAGACAATGAACCATGACAAAAAACTTGTTTTAATTTTTTTAGAAGAAATTAATAGCAGTTATCCCAAAAGTGATAAACTTTACCTTATAAAGAGAAATTCTTAAATTCTTTCCCACATTGTAAGTGATGCTCCAATAACTGGAACATGTACATTTTATACAGATGTAAATAAATCAGGGAAGGCAGGTTACAAATCAGAAGAATTAAGTAAGGAGGGACAAATACCTTATAATTTTGTCCAAAAGGCAGAATTAAATGCTATTCTCAAGGTGCTAAAAGATTTTTAAAAACCTCTTAATATAGTTACTGATTCACAATATACTGAAAGAATTGTCTTGCATATTGAAACTGCTGAATTTATACCAGATGCCACAAAAAGAACATAGCCCCCATGACAGCTGAAAGTAATTGTAGAAGATGACAACCTCTCTCCCAATGAAGTTTATCCTCAAGGTTAGGGAAATCATTTAGTGGTTGATTGTGATTGGTATAGGGTTGGGGTTGGGGAGAAAATTATGTAGGATCAGGGATCTCTTTGAAAGAAAAGGGAAATTGGACAAGATAATATATTAGTGTGAGCTTACTCACACTAATAATAATAGTGAGTTATTTTGTCATATTGTATGCATGCTTCTACCTCTGCTTAAGACATTTTGCATATTGATTCCATTTTAGGATATATTTATCATATTACAATATACATTTCTACCTCTGATCAAGATACTTATACAATGCCATTTATTTGTATATTTAGCTTTGGTCTTTGATCATTTATAGAAGTTTGCCAAAATATTTACTTTGTGGTTTCTCTTGAAATTTTTCTTTTCTCTTCTAGAGCAAGTTTCTTTTTCCAAAATTCATTAGGTCATTAGGCCCTGTAATTGCTCTGGGGAGAAACTTTCCTCATGATGACATGGAATGGTTGAACCAAATTTAACATGGGGGCCTGCAAGAGGTCCCCAAGGTATTTCCAGATAGCAAAGGGTTACTTTGTCTGTCCCTAGTAGATCTACATTCTTTGGTCCAGTAGTGGCCTTTGCTGCAAATTCTGCATACTCCAGAATGGAAAGATTTGTTTAAGTACTCCAAAAAAAAAACATTGTTTCTAAGATAGAAACACCATGCCTACAATCCTTTTTTAGGTGGCCTTGTTTGCCACAATTAAAACATCTGGCATTTTAATTTTTCTTCAAGCCTCTAGAAATCATCTGTCCTATCTAGTTATCTTCATGGTTATGAATTCAATGTTGACTATATCTCAGATCCTGTCCTCTAATGGTTCTGATCTTGCCTTTAAAGGCCAAAGTACCCTTTTGCATTGTAAAATAGCATTTTCAAAAACAGAGGTTTGTTTAGTATTGGTCTAACTTCTGAAATTGGTATCATTCTATTTACAACTGAAATCAATCTTTGTAAAATATCAGTGAAACTTTCTTTGGGGGCTATGTATAACTTTAGAAATGACTCAGTTTTCTTTCCAATTTCTCCAATTCTTTCCCAAGGATTCAAAGCAGCTGCATGACATAGAACCATGATATGGTCATATAGAGATGACTTTGTATATCAGCATAATGTCCCCCTCTGAGGTCTTGGGAAATTTCAATACCTCTAGCTCTACTTCATTGTTCAATGGTCCTAGTCTCATTTTCACACTTACTTCTCCACTGCAACTGAGGACCAGGTTCCAATACTGCTGTAACCAAATCTCTTCAGTCTTGTGGAGCAATCCTGTTACTAGTTAATCATGAGTTTAACCATTTCTTCACAAAAGGTGATACATACCATATGAGATTAATGCAACATTAAATTTCTTCAAATCTAATATTTCCACAAGAATCCAATCGGTTCTTACATAGCTTTGAGTATATCTGTCATTGGGCAGTTGTTTTGGTAAAGTGATTGTATAAATTAAGGTTGGTTGTTTGAAAAACTTGGACTGTTCCTCTCTAATTTTATAATGTAATGGTGTGGTTTGTTCTCCTTTAAATTCCTCTGTTTTTGTCTGAATATTGCTTAACTTTTGTACCTTACCAGTCAAAATGGAATTATTTTCTGTAGTAACTTTTTCTAATGTGTGGATCTTTTTTTTTT
>NC_022026.1:4408826-4417594 GCF_000317375.1 Microtus ochrogaster | reverse complement strand
TCTTTGTGGTTGAGGTGTGTTTCTTGTAAACAGCAGAATGTTGGACCCTGTTTTTTTATCCAATCTCTTAGCCTGTGCCTTTTTATAGGTGAGTTGAGCCCATTGACATTAAGTGATATTAATGACCAGTGTTTGTTAAGTCCGGTCACTTTTTTAGTAGTAGAGTTTGTGTATTTCCCTTCTTTGAGTTGTGCTGGTGAAGGGTCTCTAGATGTCTTAGTTATTGTGGTCACTGTTGGACTCCGTGGTTAGTGATTTTCCTTCTATTACTTTCTGAAAGGCTGGATTTGTGGCTATGTATTGTTTAAATTTGTTTTTATCTTGGAAAATTTTGTTTTCTCCTTTTATAGTGAACGAAAGCTTGGCTGGGTATAGTAGTCTGGACTTGCATCCATGGTCTCTTAGTTTCTGCAGTACATCTATCCAGGACCTTCTAGCTTTCATGGTTTCCATAGAGAAGTCAGATGTAAGTCTGATATATTTACCTTTACAAGTAACTTGGCCATTTTCCTTTGTGGCTCCTAATATTCTTTTTTTATTCTGTATGCTTTGTGTTTTGATTATTATATGGCGAGGGGATTTTTTTTTTTGATCCAGCCTATTCGGTGTTCTGTATGCTTCTTGAACCTTCATAGGTACATCTTTCTTTATGTTGGGAAAGATTTCTTCCATAATTTTATTAAGTATATTTTCTGGACTGTTGAGCTGCACTTCTTCTCCTTCTTCTACTCCAATTATTCTTAGTTTTGGTCTTTTTATTGTGTCCCATATTTCCTGAATGTTTTGTGATGAGAGTTTGTTGGACTTGCTGTTTTCTTTGATCAATGCGTTTATTTTCTCTATGTTATCTTCAGAAACTGAGATTCTTTCTTCTATCTCTTGTATTCTTCTGGTTATACTTGTTTCTGTAGTGTCTATTCATTTATCTAGACTTTCCATGTCCAGCCGGCCCTCTGTTTGTGTTTTCTTCTTTGCCTCCATCTTAGTTTTCAAGTCTTGAACTGTTTCCATTATCTGCTTGATTGTTTTTCCTTGATTTCCTATGGTATCATTCACTGATTTACTCAATTCCTCAAACTTTCTGTTATACTTCTCATCCATTTCTATAAGTGCATTTTTTACATGCTGTTTAAGGGCCTCTATCACTTTCATAAAGTCAGTTTTTTCTACTTCTTCTTGATTAAGGTGTTCATATCCTCCTGTTGTGAGGTCGCTCGGTTCTGGTGGTTTCATGTTGTTTTTTAGATTGTTGGGTGAATTCTTGCGTTGGTGCCTTCCCATCTCTTCCTCCGAATGCTTCCCTATGTATCTTCTTTTACAGGATCAGGTCTTCTTGCCCACTGATGTACCTTCCCAGTGATGTCACTCCCCAGTAATGGCTCTCCTGGTGTCCAGATCGGATCTCCATGCTGCTTGGGTAGCTTGCAAACAAAGGGCCTACCTTGCCAAAGAGGGGAGGTAGGGAGACGGGGGGGGGGGGTTCTGGACGTAAGCTGGGTGGGATACGAAGAGAGAGGAGGTATCGGGCAGTATAGCCCCTGCAGGATCCAATGTGTGGATCTTGACACTCATGTCAACCAGCTTCTCCAGTGATAAAAAAGAATTACCCAATCAATAATATTTATAACTGATAATGTGAAAATCCCAGAAAACTCAAGTATCCCTTCATTCAATCATTCCTTTTGTAAGCCACCCATTGTTGACTCATAGAGACCTAACTCCCTCCATTGTACTAGTATTTCAATTTTTCTTCCTTTTAACTAATTCCCCCTTTAAGAATTCCAAATTGCCTCACCAAATGATGGTGAAGTATGAGACTGGCAAATGCCACATTGTATGTTTGAGCAGAGAACACAGGCAGTTCATAGTCCGGATGAGGACAGCTATTAGCATACAACTGTGAGCTGTGTGACTGTTACAACAATGGTAGAAGCCCAAGCACTGTCGAGGCATATTCCTAGTGTGGCACAAGCCCAAGGTGGGGGTTTGAGGAAGCCTGAAACCCATGGGGTGAAGGAGCTGGCTGTCAGAAAAATGTACACAGGGATCACACAAAAGAACATCTGGCAAGAGCTGCCGGAAAGGCAGAACTCCTTGGTATTGAGGGGCTAACTTTGGTGGTGTTTAGAGCCTAAGTGCCTGTGGAGATTCTTGTAAAGAGGCTGTAACAGAAAAATCACAGGCTTACTCTGATGACTTGAAGTAAAGGAGAAAAAATGAGCAGACTCTGGCAGCTGTGGCTGTAGCTGTGGTCACCAGTGGCAGCTGTGATGGCTGCAAATCAGGGCAAGTGGTTATCTCATGTTTTCCTGCCCCAAATTAGATGCCAGATGAAGCATAAATCTAATTAACCTTTATCAGTATAAATCCGGAGTCAGATAGTGGGTAAAAATCTGGTGAATCAGAGAAGTTGTAGAGCAGCAAACAATGATTTCCTGCCTTTTCCATTCCTTCATCCAAAAGGGCAGATATCCTGTCTCAGCTTTCCTTACCACTGTCTGTCTTATCTCTACAGCCCTCCAAACCTATATGGTTAACTAGTGACTGTTTCCACCCTTTAACTCCAAGCAAGCATTCTTTGTTAGAACATAAACAAAATATTACACAATACCCTTTTCTTGGTTAGGTTCATTTCTTTGCTAGGTGCGGAGTGGAAGAATTTTGTATATTTTCTTTTGGAGGTCAGCTGAAGAGGTAATTCCTACATGCTTCTTATGGTTGGTTTGAAAATCAGAATCATCTCAGAATGGAGGCATACCTGAAGAAGCATCCTGGTTGCCTTGATTAATGAGGGAAATCCACTATGAATGTGGATTGCAAATTTTGGTAACAAGTTGGAAAAAAGTGGGTGTGCATGGAAGAAAGAAAATCATCTCATGTTTTATTTGCTAGGATTCTCTCTTGCCACCAAGGTAATTTGCCCTTTTGATGCTGCTGTTTCAGATTTATTAGCTGCTACCAGAAATGGCATTTCCAAACTTTCATCATGAACTAGGCACCAACAACCCTCCAGGAATCTTTTGAGTTACTAGTTCCGTATTTGGATTGAGCAGCTGTAAATTGTCACCCACCATATAGTGAGAGATAAACATTGCTTGTTTACTTCAAGTCAAATTTATACAATATGCCTGAGATTTCCTGTAATGTGTTGAGGTTTCTGTGAAATTCTAGCCCTGGGGACCCAATGAGCTGCCAAATAGGTGGTATGGTTGGATGGGTAGAGAAGTCCTGAGATGAAATGAATGAGCTGGTGTACCATCTGGAATATTTCCAAGTACTCAATTCAAAACAATGCTTCAACTCTCTAGATAGTTGAACCCTGGCCAGACACACTAGAGAGAAGGGCAAACTCACCAAGAAGGCCAAAGAACAAAGCAGATCCCTGGGCCTGAACCTGATACATCAGACCTATTCCTCTGGTGGTCATTATAGCAAAATACTGTGAGGTAGTGATTCCACAAAAGAGGGAAATAAAAGAATCAAATCTGAATGAATATTGAGTCTATGAAGCTTAATTCAGTAGAGTTTCAGGTTTCAATTCGTGGTTCAAAAATGAAGTACTTGAGATTATGTATAAAAGAGCCTCTGAAACAAGGATGCAGTTTGTTAATAATAGTTGGACTGAAAGAATAAAACATTACAAAAGGGACTGGAGAGACAGTTTAGCCATTAAAGGGTTTTTTTTAACAGCTATAAATCTGCCCAATGAAGGTGGGAAAGGATTGAGGAACTGGTAGTACAAATTGTCATCAAAATGAAATAAAACAAACAGAAAGAAAGAAGCCATGAAAATAAAAGGAGAATAAATTATATAAAAAGTTCAAAAACAGGGTTAACATAGAGAGATTTTTAGATTTGAGTACTCACCCGACAACTTGTTCTTGTTTTAAAATTGTTTCCCCATTCAATGTCATTGATACCTCTGAAGCTCTTATAGAAAGGTAAACTTTCTCTCAATATTTTTGAGATCACTTGGGGACAGGGAGGTGATAAAGAGGGCACAAAATGCAAAATTTCAAGTAGAACAAATGTTTCCCTAAAACTTACAAAAAGAAAAAACTTGATAATTAAAAATATGTTTATAGGTAATCTTATTTGCCACAATGTATTGAGTGTATGATGTGGACTCAATGCTTATTTAGCAAAATAAAATTAAAAGAAACTGTAAGTATGAGAGCAAATTGCTGTGGAGAATATAAAGTATGAAGTTACATTTTTTGGTTTAAAGGGGCTTTTGTAGTCTCCTTATCTTTAATGTTAAACTTGTTCACATGCCTTTCCTCACCAAACATAAATTTTATATCATTTTTCTGTCTTATACTGTAGAGCCTAAGAGGAAGAAACAGTCCCCATTCTGAACAGCTTGGGTGTTATATTGCCTTAAAATTTCTTTAACCAAACAGCTTATTTCTGAATTCAGCTTTATGCAAATTTTCAGGATAAAAGTGGAAAGCTGACATATTCTTTCCTAGAAACTAACATGAATGGCTTTTAGTTCAGTTCCAAAAACTTGTATGTTTCTCTCTGAAATATTATGAGCATATTTTCCATTTTATTCATTTCTGTTATCATGTCTCAATAGTCCACTAAACTATGCTTATAATATTTTAAGTTTTGTCAAGCTCACAGCTCTGAATCATATACATTTTTCCACAAACTAGTTTCAAATGCATATAAAACATATGATCCGGGTTGGTAGAACAGTGTCTTTAGTCCTGAAATCAATTTTATATTGATTCATTAGTGTGATCTAGTATCTGACAAAGTATTTTGTGGTGCACAGTGTTTATTTTGATAAATTATTTGAAATCATACAGTCTATTCAAATTGGGGTAGACATGACAGAGTTCATGGTGGTAGAAACATACAGCAGTCCTTCTAAAAATCTTGGCAGACCCAAGCAGAGAAAGGTCAACTGTAGAGTTCATTTGGCTTTCTTATCTTTTAAGAATTAGTTTGATTTAGTTTGGGACCTCAGACCTTAAGATGGTCCACCTATATTTATGGCAAGCTTTCTATTGTCACTTAAATATCTCTGTAACTTCCCTCATAGATATGACCAGAGTTGGTTCTCACATAATTCTAAATTCAAGAAAAATGTTGATAAAAACTAGTTTCACAAATAAGGATGGTTATTATTTTTCTGTAAAGACTGTAATTTCTGGTGGAAATTTTGTCCCTATATAGTTCTTACCTTGATTAGGTATTTGTTATTAACTCAACTTTAGGTTATTTATTCATCATTGACATTGTCTTGTTATTGTTTCTATTGCTGTGAAAAGGCACCATCATCATAGCAACTCATATAAAGTAATACATTTAATTGGGTAGCTTACAGTTCAGAGATTCAGTCCATTATGATCATGTTGAAACAAGATGGCATGCAGGCAGACATGGTACTGGAAAAGGAGCTGAAAATTCTGCATCTTGATCTACAAACAACAAGAAGTTCATTGGCACATTCAACATGACTGGACCATATATGAGACCTGAAAGTCCACCTACCTCCACAGTGACACACTTCCCCAAAGACCTCATGCCTAATCTAACAAGGCCATACCCTCTAGTAGTATCATTTCCTTTGGGGTCATTTTCTTTCAAGCCATCACACCACAGATATATTCAAAATTTAAAAAAAATTATTATTATTATTATGGATTTTTGACAACTGACTTATTGTTATAAAGAAGCACCATGGCCATGGCAAATCTTATAAAGTAAAGCATTTAATTGAGTGGCTTACAGTTTCAGAGGATTAGTCCATTATCTTCATGGTATGATGTAGTAGCATTCAGACAGACACAGAGATGGAAAAAAAGCTAAGAGTGGAAAAGGCGCTACCTCTTGATCCAGTAGGCAACCTGAAGTGGTCTGAGATACCGAGTGTAGCTTGAACATATGTGAGACCTCAAAGCCCACCCTCACAGTGACACATTTCATCCAACAAGGCCATTCCTATTTCAACAAAGCTATACTTCTTTTATTTATTTATTTATTTATTTTTATTTATTTTTTTATTTATTAAGGATTTCTGCCTCCTCCCCGCCACTGCCTCCCATTTCCCTCCCCCTCCCCCGATCAAGTCCCTCTCCCTCATCAGCTTGAAGAGCAATCAGGGTTCCCTGACCTGTGGGAAGTCCAAGGACTGCCCACCTCCATTCAGGTCTAGTAAGGTGAACATCCAAACTGCCTAGGCTCCCCCAAAGCCAGTACGTGCAGTACTTCTTAATAGTGCTACTCCTTTTGGGGATCACACACTAACCCTTATTAATTTTTAGAAAAATACTATTAAATGAAAACTCTCATTCAGGGTCAGAATAGTAAAGAGGGTTTTCTGAGAGTGAGACCCCTACATGTAGGCTTCAGTTTATAAAAATGAAGTTTTTTTCTAAGAAAATATTACAAACTAAGAATATGACCGAGTGATATCCTTCACCAAACTTGTTATCTCAGAATATGTTTCCTGGGTTCATCATCAAAGGCATTCAAATGAACAAAGAGCTGTTGTCCAAGACTCCCAAAATAGATATCAACTTAGAACTAAAACGTAGAAGTGTTATCACCTTGTACTGTTTTTTCAGTCATATAAAAAGTAAGTATTATGGCGTCAATGAGGAGTTCATCAAACGTTTAGAAAACTGTTAAAGCCAGTCAATGTAGTACATGGTCAGAATCTCTACAAGGAAATCATAAGAAACTGTTTTTGAAAGTGTGATGGAGAAGACTAAATTTCAATAGGTAACTCAGGATGTTGGAAATTAAAGGACCATTGGATACCTAACAAGGAAAATTTTGGTACAAAAGTATACACAGGCAACAAAAGATGCTATGCATGCTGTAGGTAACATAACTCTGGGGACAGGGCTTTCTATGGGCAATAGAGTCCATCTGAATCCATCAAAAGCTAGGTGTACATGCTAGTTTGGTTCAAATTTTTCTTGCCATGTGCCTATTATTTATTGGAATGAGAATAGTTAATCTACTCCACAATATATTAAATGTAAGACTTTCATTTTCATTTTAGTGTGGCTCACAATTGAGACACTGTCTTGCATTTTTGAAGACACTTCTACTTTGGGCTTTTGAAGTATTAAAATCTGTCAAGACTCTAGAGGGAGTCCCTTAAAAGACAAATTACTTACATCTTATATTATGATATATCCATAATATTTTGAGACCAAGGGAGCAGGTTTATTGTGGCTTAAAGTAATCTCTTTGTGTGTCGATTTGACAAGGAGTATTCTTGTGACTGTGACAATTAATCTTCATCATCAGTTTAAATGGATTTAAAATTATCTTGGAAAAATACTTTTTTGTGTGTATGTAAGAATATTTTCAGAGATTATTAATTTAAGAGAGATAAGCAATCCTAAATATGGAAGACATATTATATTATTTACTGGATATTTGAGTTCTAGCATTCCTGCTTAGATTCCTTATCTGCCTTAATGTTGTCACAATTAGATATCCCTATTGCCATGTACTTGGTCATATGTTCATGCCACAGTGGACTATTGAATCTTTTGTTTATTTCATTTTTCAAACAAAGATTTCTTTGTGTGTACTAGCACTGGTTCTCATGGAACTCTGTAGACAAACCTGGACTTGAACCCACAAAGATTCACCTGCCTCTGCCTTCCAAGTACTGAATTAAAGGTGTGTGCCACTAAAAAGGTGTTTTCAATTGAGATTCTAATTTGATGCCTTTAGAAAATATGTAGTAGGCCTTTAACTATTATTAATGATAACTATTTTTGCTAAAAAATGATTGAATGTAATATCATTAAAAGCATACTCAAATAAAGAGTATACTTTGGGACTTATTATTCATCTTGAGAGTTTGTGAAAATTTCAGAACTCTTCACACTTTAGTCAATTGCACATTTTATTTTAATAAATATATACCCATTAAATGTTCTTGAAAGCTTTGTACTGTGATCAGGACTTGAAAGCTAATAAAATCTGATAGATAACTTATCACAACCTAACTGCAGTATGCTTTTATTTAAGTTCAATGGTGAAATTTAACATAATCTCTTCTCAGTAAAGAACATTCCATTTCCAATGATTTGGATGTAACTAAAGAATTGAGAATTATCAAAAACTAGCCTCCATTATTTATTATGTCTTAGATAGCATTATCTTATTTATTATTTAAATCTGTCATTACTTTTGAAATTAGGGATGTGTTTGATAACTATGAAGAAAATCATTAATTATAATTCTATACCACTAGTGAATGACTTAAATTTACGTAATATTAATTGGACATTATTCAAAATTTACTATATAAATTAAACCAAATGAGACACAGGAGCAGAAAATTCTGAAATATAGTCACTTGCTATCTGGAGACACTAAGAGATAAATAAGATGATAGGAATAGAAAATTGCATGAACTTAGAATGTGATAAAGTGAATAAAAAACAACCATTGCTTTTATAATTTAATAAAAGAACATTATAAATTGTGACAATGTTTATCAATTGATAAATGTGGCATGCTATTCTCACTGTAAGCTTTAGTAGGGGACATCAAAACTGACCATCTACAATGTACTCTTTTGTACAATTATATCAGATTTCTGCTCCAAATGTGGAAATATACAAGTGATGCCTTTCTAAGATTGTCAAAAAACTTAAAAGGCATGACTCTTTGCAGTTTAATTGTCATGCATATTTCTACAGTATATAATTTTATCTGACATTTACAATATATCAAACTTCTTTCTGAGAATATTTATTTGCTATATTTATCATCAAGAATTA
>NC_022026.1:4405567-4408682 GCF_000317375.1 Microtus ochrogaster | reverse complement strand
AAAAAAAAAAAAAAAAGAATTAGTTTTTGCTCATTTAAACATTTATTTGTAGTCAAAATATTTTAGGCAGTATTAGACAGTGTAGACCATATTTTGCTTTTTATTATATTAATATAAAATTTTAGATTCTATTTTACAGGTAATATTTATCTTAATTATTACTGTTGAGGAAAGTGACAGAGTCATTGGGAGTCTGAGGCTAGCATGTGCTATATAGAAAACTACAGGTTAACTTGGAATATATCTGAAAACTTGTCTCAAGAAAAATGTCAAAGAATATATGATATTAGGAAATATCTAAATGATGGCATTAATATCATTATGATTTATAACAAGAGACAGAAATTGTTAAGTATACACTACAGTAAAGTATAAATCTTAATTTATTGTACAGATTCACTGCAGGCAAGAAAAAAATTCACATTCAGATTTCAGCTATTAAGAATACACCAGTAAAGAAGATATGATATCATAGTTTTTGTTTTCCAGTTAATAATCAGTGTTAGTTCACTTGATATATTCAAGAATCTCTAAATATTAAATGCTTATTCTGTCAGGAGTTGTAACTTGGTGGTAGAGTACCTTCTTAGAATGTACATAACACTGAGTTAAAACTTCAGTTTTATGTTCCATAGGAAGTTTTGCCTCTTCTGAACTGAGACTATTAGCACCACTTCTTCCTTACTCATTAAACAAAATTTAGTTCTAGAAATTTCCAAAATATATGCCTATTCAATGTGAAAACTATGTCTGCTGAGAATCAAGGTTTGTTACATCACCCAAAATTGAAAGTAGATAAGACCTTTTGCAGAAAGAAAAAAATCAATAACATTTTTAAATGACTTAAAGATTTTAGAGTTCTATGTTCAGCAAGTCCGGTTTTATCCCATGCTTTTTCAGACCCAGACCAGCTGGCTTTGGTGAGTTCCCGATAGAACATCCTCATTGTCTCAGTGTGTGGGTGCACCCCTCACGGTCCTGAGTTCCTTGCTCGTGCTCCCTCTCCTTCTGGACCTGATTTGGACCTTGAGATTTCTGTCCGGTGCTCAATGTGGGTCTCTGTCTCCTTTCATCGCCTGATGAAGGTTAATATTCAGGAGGATGCCTATATGTTTGTCTTTGGATTCACCTTCTTATTTAGCTTCTAGGGGAGGGAAATGGGAGGCAGTGGCAGGGAGGAGGAAGAAATCCTTAATAAATAACTAAAATTAAAAAAACAAATGCCATAAAAATAAATAAATAATTAAAAGTGATCACAATAAAAAGATTTTAGAGTTCTTCATTGAATGAAAAGTGTTTAAATATAGGATTAATTATGTAAATAGTTCATGTTCATCAATATTTTCTTAAAATTCAACAGATTTCATTAAATAATTTTCATGTGGATGATGGAAACTTGATAAAAGAGGAAGTTTTTAAAATGGTAGCTGCTATAAATAATATACTATATACTATTTATTCAGTTATAATTGTATAGTACAAAGATTTTCCCCATCTTATGATGTTATGGTTTAGATTTTATGCTTGGCTTAAGAAGCTTATTTTTCAGTTTAGGGAGTCCCGATTTATAAACTGTTGATCTCAGTGTCTGTGCTACTAGTGTTATATTTAAGTAGTTTCCTGTGCCAATGTGTTCACTGCTAGTTCCCACTTTCTCTATTATCAGGTTCAGTGTAATTGGATTCATGTTGATGTCTTTGATCCACTTGGACTTGAGTTTTGTGCAGTGTTATAGATATAGATCTATTTGTATTCTTTTACATGTATGGCAGAGGAGAAGGTAAAAATGACAAAGCCGCAGCCTACAGAATGGCAAAAGATTGTCACCAAGCCCATGTCTAACAGAGGGCTGATGTCACAAATATATAAAGAATTCAAGCAAAGACACTGACAGCACCAGTTACAGAAAGAGATGAGTAGGCGCCAATGCAAGAAACTAGATTTTAAAATACCAAATAATCCAATTAAAAAATGAGGTACAGATCTAAACAGAATTCTCAGCAGAAGAATCTCAAATGATTGAAAGACATTTACAGAATCACTCAACATCCTTAGTCATCAGGGAAATGCAAATAAAATGACTCTGAGGGATCATCTTACACTTATCAGAATGGCTAAGATCAAAACCACAAATGACAGCTTACATTGGAGAGCATATAGATTAAGGGGAACTTTCTTCCACTGCTGCCGGGAGTGCAAACTTTTACATCCACTTTGAAAATCAATATGGTGGTTTCTCAGAAAATTGGGAATCCATCTACCTCAAGAGTCATCAACACCACCTTTTTGGTATATACCCAAAGAATGCTCAATCATTCCATAAGGACACTTGCTCAACTATGTTCATAGTAGTTCACTTGATATATTCAAGAATCTCTAAATATTAAATGCTTATTCATAATAGCCAGAACCTGGAAATAACCTAGATGCCCCTCAACTAATGAATGGATAAAGAAAATGTGGAACATTTACACAATGTAGTTAAAAAAAATGATATCGTGAAATTTGCAGCAAATGTAAGGAACTACAAAAAATCATACTCAGTGAGAAAAACCAGACCCAGAAAGACAAACTGTTGTGCCTAAGTCCTGAGACTCCCAAGGAGACCACCATAAAGTCACACTCTTATGAATGCAAAATCAAGATTTCATTTATTGTATACAGAATAGCACGGGTTCCCTACCTTGCAATCTAACACTGGAGACGGAGGGAGAAGGACCCCGTCTATTATTGTAAGGGGTTTATAAAGACAAAAATCACAGAGCAGTCATAAAATTACAGGTTCAAAGTACACAATTGCTTATTCTACATCTCAAGTTACTCAAGGTTAGGTAAAACTTAGCTATTATTTTCTGACGTCGTTTACTCCTAGCATCTGTCTCCTGGTCACATCCTCAGGACATCTGCTGACCCTTTGCTAACCACAGGGGCTATTTGGAAACTTACCTGATTGGTTGATTGTTACTCAACCTATAGGGGAAGATAGGTGGTCAACATCTTTTGTGTAACTACAGGTTCGGGTGTGGGTAGCAGTCAGCAGTTTTGTGTAACTTGGGTTTTTCCATTAACTAATAGTTCCTTTGTGGGGCCCTGCCTCAAGACTTCCGGCTTTTCT
>NC_022026.1:4400836-4405351 GCF_000317375.1 Microtus ochrogaster | reverse complement strand
AAAAAAAAAACCAAAAGGTCTCAACACAAAATTGGAATCTTTTCCCGCTTCAGTTTTTCTGGTCTCACAAAACAAGTTATGTACTCACACATAAGTGGATATTAGATGTAAGGCAAAGGATAACAAGGCTACAATCCATAGCCCCATAGAAGCTAGTTAACAAAGAAGACCCTGAGATGAGGAGAGAGATGAGATCTCCTGGTTAAACTGGTGGCAGGGAGTCGAGGGGAAGGAATGGAGGATGGAAACATTAGGAATCCAGATGGTCGAGTTGGAGATGGATGGAGAGGGAGAGCAATGAAAGAGATATCTTGAAACAGGGGGCCTTGTGGAGTTAGGGAGAAACCTGGTGCCAGGAAAATTTCCAGGAATTAACAAGTATCACCCCAGTTAAGTCTCCTAGCAGTAGTAGAGAAGTTGCCTGAACTGGCCTCATCCTGCAGTCAGATTGGTGACTTCTCTAATTGTCATCATCGAATCTTCATCTAGTATCTGATAGAGATGGAGAGATGCACATCCTATGCAGAAATCCATCACCAAGCACTGTTACAAGCTCTTGGAGTCCAGTAGAAGAGAGGGAAGAGGGATTAGACAAACAAGAGGGTCAAGATTATGATGGGGAAATCCACAGAAAGAGTTAAACTCCACTTGTGGGAGTTTATAGAATCTAGAGGGAGCCTTCATGGGACCAACCTAGGCCCTCTGTACCTGAGTGACAGTTGTGTAGCTTGATTTCTTTGTGAGAGTAGGATCTGGTCCTGCTACAGGAGTTGGCTTTTTGGAACCCATTTCCTATGGTGAGATGCCTTGCTCAAGCTTGATGCAGGGGATAGTAGCATTGGCCTGCCTCAATTTGATATGCCAGGCTTTGGTGACTCCCCATGGGAAGCCTTACACTTTCTAAGAATTGGATGGGGGTAGAAAGGAAGTGGGGAAGGGAAGGTGAGGAAAGAAAGGATGGGAACTCTGGTTGGTACATACAACAAATAAAAAAAGGAGCTAATATTTACTAAATTAAATATTTTTAAATAAAAATATATAAATATAAAGTGATTCAAGACAAACAAATAAATGAAATTTCCAACACAGATGTGTTTAAAATTGTTTAACTCCAAAGACTGAGAAAAATCTAGTGCCAGAAAGGACTTTGTGTGCAGTTTAAAGGAAATATTTTCTGTATTAGCCTCACAGTAATGAGAGGGTCCCTCCTGAAGTAATTCTTTAAAAAGCAACAAAAACCTAAAGTCTCTTAGTCCCAATTGTACCATTTGTTCAGGTTGTACTGTCCAATCCCAACTGAAACAAGAAATACTAGGTAAGAAGGGGATAAAGCCAGGTAGTGACAGTGTAAGCCTTTAATCGAAGAACTTGGGAGGGAGAGGCAGGTAGATCTATGTGAGTTTGAAGCCACCCTGGTCTACAGAGTGAATTACAGAACAGCCTGATACACAGAGAAACCCTGTATGAAAAAACAAAACAAAAAACCCAAAAGGAAAAAAAAAAGGTGGTGAGATGCTTGATGCTATATCTCTTACCCAAACCAGAAATTAGTGACAAAGGCTTAACTTGGAAGTTTTTAAGCAATGACAACCATGGATAAAATCAATTTGAGTTAAAATAATGACAGGTCTAAATACCATGCCATATTTTGGACTGACACCAATGAAGACTTTCTCAGTCAAGAAAATATTCAAAGTATCATTTAATAGTGAATTTTTATTTGTCACCAATTAAGGTTTATAGTTTATAGAAGGGTTAGGCTACAGAGTCAATAACATCATTATTTTCAAAGAACAAAGTATCTATAAAGGGCTAATTGAGAAGAAATACAGAGAACTGATTTTAAAATTGTGTAATAATGCCCCCACCATGAACATTTAATGTGAATCAGTACGGAACATTGCTGATTTATGTTGCATGAGTAAAACAAATAAATAATTTTTGTAGGAAAACTTTGACACAAATAAACTAAAGTTATAAATAACCTCCTAAAAGCTTTAAAATCACAGTAAAACATTTCATTAAATTAGTCAAATTATGTGGCTTTGATAAGCAGTTGACAAGAGGAATGAGAATGGAATTTCTCACATTACCACCTCAAATCACTGCCTCAGTTCACTAACCCTATAAACTCACTTTTATTTATGCCAGTTTTGCTAAGTAAAACGTGCTTAAAAGAAGCATGTTATTCTTCATAATGAATACTAAGTCATGTTTATATAAATGGTCCTCTTTAAGTTAGTCTCACACTGGATTTATATAGGCAAAGCTTAAGGGTGATATTCCTTTATAAATTTTCAACAGCCCCACTGTGTCAATATGACTAATCTGGGCACTAACTTTCAAGAAAGAACATAAAAGGAAAGAGTTTATAGCTGAACTTACGGGCACAAGTTGTATTTTGTAAGCTGTGGTGTGATGTACTTAGTGAAAAATGACTTTCTTTGGAGTATGAATGGTCCTAAAATGCTTCTCACTTTATCCTGGTCCAAATAAAAGTTTATTGTTTTATGTTGCTTAGAATTCCCAAGTTGGTATAATAGTAATTATGTTTAATTATGAAATCATCATATTCATATAATTGTTGTAAAACTTGAATTAAGACATTGATATAATTTATGGCATAATAATAGGTGGAAATTATGTAAGATGTAAAAATTGTTTGAAATCAATGTTTAGTTTGAAAAACCAAAGAAGAAGACTTTGTACATATATCTGAAGGTTCTATCTAGAGAGATATCATCTTGTACAAATTAATGAGAATGGCAACTCTTCATACAAAACAAAACTATTAAAATTCACAAATTGGACATTTACAAAGTCATGCACATTGTTTACCTTGAGAATGAAACGTATGAATACCATCTTGACTACAGAGAACATAATCATAACAATTTACATTTAAGTTATCCTAAAAAGAGGTGGCATGCACCATAAGCATATTTTTTAGTTTGCACTAACTTTATAGGTATTTATTTTATTCTTACTTTTAAATTACATTGTGTATCCATTACTGTGATTACCTACTTAGATCTAACTTCATCTATAAACTTATTAATGAGGATGGTATATCAGCCAGGGTTCTCCAGAGGAAATGACCCAAGAACCCAAGATGAATATATACATACATACATACATACATACATACATACATACATATGTATATATTACACACATATATGTGTGTCTGTGTGTGTATTAGGTATGGATTATTCAATACATATAGATTTAGAAACAGAGATAAGCATGTAGTATATTTTATCTTGGCTCAGTTTCTCTGGAGGACTCTCACTGATATATCATTCATACTTCTGTGCTTGTGAAAGAGGTAAGAACTAAGTAGATACAGACAATACTTATGGAAAAATTAGAAAAATTATTTATAATATACTTTATTTTACTCTTCAGCCATGTTAGTCATCAGTTCACTATAAGGGACTGAACCCTGGATCTCATGTATATTAGACAAGTGTTCTACAACTGAGCTACATATGCAACCTGTGTATAGTGAGTTTTAAGTAATTATCTACTGCAGTTATAGAAACTGACCATATGACAACTTAGATATTCCCAAGTGGGAAATTCAGGTAGGAGGACATTTTGCAGTTGTGAGACAATGTCTCTTCCTTCCTGAGAGACATTTCATTTTATAATTAAGCCCTTTGATTGAGGGAGATTCACCCATTGACTTTCTTTAGAGTCAGCATATTGAGATTAGTCATATCTACAAAGTATCTCCATAACAATGCTTAGATTAGTGATTGATTATATGGCTAGAGTTACTAAGACACTAAAGTTTAAGTATGCTCACTGGTAGTAATATCAGCCAATACTTTGAAATGGGACTCAAGTCTGAGGAAAGCCTATTTTCAATAGCAAATGTACTGAGATTACTCTAACACCCCAAATGGTGTTAGAAATGCTACAATAATAGAATAGAAAAGTGGTTCTTAGAGAATATAACTAAATTCCAAGGTTCTTCCTTTGCGCAAGTGGATTCAGCAACTGCCTGCAGTTTACTGCTTGTACCCTAGACCTACTTCCAGAAGTGTTTTGAGTTTTGATTTATTATGCCTTGTCAAAGCATGGTGAAAAAACAGTACACTACTGTGCTCTGCTCTCTCTCTCATCCCAGCTTGATACTATATTGCTACAATCATTGACTTTTTTTCAGTGTCCTTCCCTTTTCAACTTTATACTAACTTGGTTTTAAGAGTTTAACTGTAAATGTATCTCAAGAATAAAAATTGTAATACTGTTTTTACATAAACATTGTGGAATGAATCCAATAATTTTATACATTTAAAGAGACTCCTGATCAAGATTTTTTTTTGGAAAAGAGTTTTAACAATTCATGTTAGGAGGCAGAAGTGGTGGCGGCCGGGTGCAGAGGGATATACATCAGAAGAAACAAAAAGAAAGCTGGAATAGCTCCTGAATGGGATTTTATTCCTACTGGCAATTTTTTTGAAGATAAAATAAAATACCCCCTGGCTCAGCTTTCTACAGGCCAAG
>NC_022026.1:4342098-4395106 GCF_000317375.1 Microtus ochrogaster | reverse complement strand
AGGGGGACTTGATTGGGGGAGGGGGAAGGAATTGGGTGACGGGGAAGAGACAGAAATCTTTAATAAATAAATAAATTTATAAAAAATAAATAAAAAAGAACAGCAAAAAAATTCATGTTAGATTTTTGCTCTGCTCAAGATTCAAATACCTATATTCTATACTTTTTTTGGTTTTTCAAGATAGAGTTTCTTTGTAACTGTTAATTCCTGTCCAGGAATTAACCCTTGTAGACCAGGCTGGCCTTAAACTCAGAGAGATTCACCTGTCTCTGCCTCCTGAGTGCTGGATTAAAGGCATGTACCACCACCTCCCGGTTATATTCTATACTTTTGTGAATACTCATTTAACATTTTTTTTCTGTTTGAAATATAAAAGAGAGTTGAACATTTTTCACAATTTTAAACTGAAGTTCAAAGAACATACCACTTCCTCTCAAATAAATTTCATTTGAATATACCTCTAAACTAATGTACAGGAATTTTAAGGATTGTCCTTTATGATAAGATTCTATTACACGGGGAATCATACAATTCCTGGATTCTCAGTAAGCTTTCAAAATTGAAAATAACAATGTCAAATTTACAACTTGGTCTGGCAATTGCTTTAGAAGATAAAAGAGGGATGATGAATAAATACAAGGTTGTAATAATTCACTGAGAAGGTCCTTACTGTCATCATAAACCATGAAACCACAAGTTGAACAGCCTCTATATGCTAGAAGATGCCCACGAGTGATTTGCAGCTACTTCTCATATTTTTGCACTTGATATATAAATGGTATGTTTATTAGTTCTTCAAATAGCCTCCACAAGAAGCAGTTTACCTGAGGAAATAATAAGTTTCAATGTAATAATATGTCAAGATATAAGCTTGGTAGGTTTCTAAGTCATGGGGGTGTTGTGACCATTTATACAATTAGTGGACTCACAAAATAGCTAAAGTCTCAAGCGAATAGCCTTTTGCTTTACATTTATTCCTTCTCATTAGGATATAACATTTCTCAATCTTCTAAAATTCAATGCCGCATTATCTTTTATGTAATCTTCATCTGACATTAACCCTACTGCATATCTAATCTCACATTTCCCAGCTTCTGTATGTGAAAAGTAAATTTCTAATGATTATAAGTACTCAGTCATAAATACACTATTAGAATACTAAAATAAGAGACAGTTTAATCTTCTGCGAACTGTAATAATTCCATGGAGTAGTACCTTGGTTTTTGATGCTATTGGTTGTTTTGAAAACATATTACGGAAATCATATTCTACAACTTACTGCTTTTTTAAAACTAATAGACTAGAAATGTAAATTTAGATAGTAATATATAATAGTATTGAGCTGTAATGAAGAGGATGGACACCTTTGTATTGTTCCTAATCTTAGAGATAATGATTATAATCATTTTCCATTTGGAACGATAATGTTATAGCTCTCTGTCCCTAGTCAATTCAGAGTTTAAATTGTGAAACAGTGTTGGATTTTTATCAAAATGTCTATTAGCATTTGTTAAGATTATCATGTTATTTCTGTCAGTGCATCTAATTTATGTGATGAATTGCATTTATAGACTTATGCATGTTGAACTATCTCTGTATTTTTGGAATTAATCCAATTTGGTCATGACGAATAATATTTTTGTGGTAAGCTCTAAGATTAGTTTTGTCAAGTATTTTGTTGAGAATTTGATGCATCTATGTTCATCTCAGAGATTGATGTGCAATTCCACTTTTTTCCTATAGTTTTCAGTAAGCTATATTTTTGTTGCATTTGATTATAGTAATTTTTATTTACCTCTTGGTTTTTAATGACTCATCATCAGTCAATATAGTCTTATTTAATATCTATGACTCTAAATATTTTTATAGGTTTTCTAACTATTAATTTCCAGTTTTATTCCACTGTGATCAGGTAGAGATTGTGGAGCAATTTTAATTTCCCTGTATTTGCTGAGACTGTCTTTGTGTCTAAATATGTAATCAGTATCAGAATAAATTCCTTTGACTGCTGAGAATACATATTCTCTAGTGTTTGGGTGAAATTTTCTTTAGAAGTCTGTTTCTTATTAGCAAATCTGGCCTTTAGGCAAGGATCTGCTTATGCATCGACCACTGACAAAATGTACAATGTCTAGTCATGGCAAGCAGGATACAAGAAAAAATATTGTCAAATCTTGCCCAGACAGGTTAAGACAATTTTGAAACTTTTCCTGTCTCTGAAAATGGTCTGTCAGTTACTTTAGGCTTTAGCCAAAGTTGGTTTTTCTGACATTGCAAATAAGATTTTTGGTTATTGCCCAGGTAGCCTGTTGTTTCTGTCATTTGTTGCACATTTTGGAAGTTGCTTGATTACACTTCCTGCTTACTCAAGTAATATTACTTCCCTTCGTGGGTCTTCATTGAGGTTGAAGTCTAGATAGTTGTATTTGCTTTCTTCTCATGACTTGATCAAGTTATTTATAATATAAGATTTAAACTCCTTAGTGTAGAGTAATTAATGAAACAGTTATCACATGTTTCCTGATTGATATTGTTTATACTGGTTTTAATTCTAATTTTTATATGTGATAGTTGTTCTTATTGTATGTAATTTTGTATTAGGCTTAGAACATTCTCATTTAAACATAAGAAGTTAGCACTAATGGGTCAAGAAGTAATTTAAAGAATATAGCTTCTGTGTGATTATTTCAGGGCTGAGCTGATGGGAACAAATAAGTGGCCTACTACAACAATTAGGTTTTGTGATAGTATTTTTATATAATTCATTTTTATCACCCATATCCCGCCTTTAATTGTATCCTTTCATCTACAAGAATTCTCTTTCTTATAAAGTCTTTCCCCTTGTTTTTAACCTCTTTCTCTACTTTACATGGTCAGCTTCTAGTTTCAAGATGTATATCAATACTCATATCCACATATTCATACAAATATACAGAAAGATGAAAATCTGAGATCAACAAATGACAGATTACTGAAGTCTTTGTTTTTCTGAGGTTTTTGTGAAAATTATATTTCTTGGCCATTATGAACAGAATAGCAACAAACATAAATGTTCAAGTATTTAGGTCAGTATCCTTTGGATATATGCCTAAGAGTACTAAAGATATTTTTTACAGTAGGTGTCTTTTTAAATTTTGGAAAAAACATCCCTACTCATTTTCATGGTGGCTACACAAGTTTATGCTCTCACCAAGGATGAATAAGTAGTCTTTTTGACATATCTTCATCAGTGTTTATTTTGCTTTTTTCTTTTCTCTGATTCTTTACCCCTCTCTCTTTCCATCTCCGCTTTCTTCTTCTTTCCTTTCCTTCAACTTACTCTTCCTCCTCTTCTTCTTCTTTGGCAGATCATAACCATTCTGAATTGGGTTAAATGAAATCTGAAAATACTCTTAATTAGCTTTTAACCTAATGCTTAATAATAAGGAATATTTTTTTAAATATTTATTAGCCATGTGTATTTCTTTTTTTTTGAGAAAATCCAGGTTATTAATTCAATTATACAGTAATTATGTAATATATGATTAATAGAAACTCAGAGTGAGTAATTGGGGTCCAACCTGATAATCAGAAAAGCAAAAACAGCTAGTCACTGGCTGTTACCTTGACCTCAGTCCGAAAATGGAGATTCTGCCTCCAGGAATCTTGGGAGAAGACTGTGTTTGAGAAGTGCTTCCTCCTGTTTAATAATATGTAGTAAAATGGAACAGTGGTGGGCTGCTTCCTGCCACATGGCTCCCGTCTAGCTTTACCTGAAATAATTACACAGAAACTGTATTCATTTAAACACTTCCTGGCCCATTAGTTCTAACTTCTTGTTGGCTAACTCTCACATCTTGATTAACGCATTTCTGTTAAATCTGTGTATCACCACATGACTGTGGCTTACCGGGATGAGTCTAACCTATGTCTGTCTTGGAGAGGAGAGCCATGGCATCTGCCTGACTCTGCTTTCTTTCTCCCAGCATTCTGTTCAGTCTACTCCCCTATCTAAGCTTCTGTCCTATCAAAAGGCCAACACAGTTTATTTATTATACCAATGAAAGTAACACATAGACAGAAGACCCTCCTACACTAGCAATCCTCTTTGGAGCTGGTATTAAAGGTATTCACCACTGTGTTAAAAGACATGTACCACATGGTTTGTATGGCAAACTAGTGTGACCACTGGGATTAAAGGTGTGTGTTACAACTGCCTGGTCTATAATTCTGAACAGTATAGCTGTTTTACTCTGTGATCTTGAGGCAAACTTTGTTTATTTAAATACAAATGAAAGGCTGTTACATTTTCTCTTTTTGTCTAAAAAATGTTGATATATGATAACAAATATCAGAAAAACTATATTCAATAAGTACAATAATTATATACAATATATACAGGTAATAAATACAGCAACAATGTCCAGTCCATTTGCTTATGATAAATTCAGATAAAATACTCTATATCTGTCCGATTTTTGTGAGTCCAAAGTCCTATACCTACTTTACTTTCTGCCAAAACTTGCATAACCATCCAAAACTCTCTCTTGATATCTCTCAACCTTATATACTTTATATTTCCCTATTGAATTTCCTTTTCAAGTCTCATAAACAAGGAAGACTATAAATATAACTATCTAATCTTCAACTACCTCAGAGACCCAAGAAGGAAATATTAACTGATTAGAAATGAAAAACAAGAAAGCGACTTCCCAAACAATATGAGTATTGAGAGAAACAGCTGGATGCCTGGACAGTCACCCAAAGTTCCTCTGCAACATTGGGTCATCCATGTTTGGTCTACAGGCCTAACATATTTGATGGTCCTTTCTTTGAAGCAGGACATCTGAAGGACTGTCACTCCTTGTCTTGAAAATTTTGGGCAGTGACTTTCTTTTGAGTCTTGCTTATCCAATTAGAACAGCATATTGTCAGCAGTTGGGAGATGGACATTTATTTGCCTAGTGACTTACTTTTGCCACAAAGAAAGTAAACTCCATATGGAGTCTTTTAGAAACTCATTATCTTCTCTGAAGTAGATTGGTGCTGAAGGGAACAGACATATCTAATTGTCATAAGAAAGAAAAAGAATCTAGATTAAAAGACATCTTAAATGTCATATTCTGTAGATCTCTTAAGTGTTTGAAGATGACTTGTCTATCTAAAATATTTCTTTGTTTGACATTGAAAACGTACCTAATGTGAGGACAAGTTCAATTACTAATTACTAAATTGCATTTCAATAAGATCATAGACAGTTTTCTAATAATAATTTTCAAGGACTAAAAATTTGTATTACATTGGTAATGAGATGTATAGGTACAACACATTTTTAACCTTAAACAAAATTAGAAATATATGCATAGTATGTTTTAACAAATTTAATCTCAAATTTATCTCAGGATACAAAACAATGTACAGAAGTCAAATCCAATGTAAAATATTTAAAACTAATAGTTGCTTTTTAAAATAGATTCAATAATCTATTTTTATCTTATCATATTTATATCCTCCCTTTTTTTCAGAGTAGATTAAATAATAAATATTTTTATCCTATCGTATCTATATCTCATGTTTTCTTTTAAAAGCAAGATCATATCTATATCTTCCCTTTATTCTTTTCAGATTATATTCAATAATCTACCATTTTATTCTATCATATTTATATCCTTTTTTCTTTTCAAAATAAGTACGTTGAATATAATTTCATTTGTTTAGCTTTTTTTCCCTGCACTTTATCAATAACAACTTGTAACCAACACATTAAACACAGACAAATATTTATAATATATTTTTAGGGGAATATAGGTATTGTTTTCTAGACTACTTCCTGCTGATTGGAGATGCGGGTAATTTAGACGGGACTCAAAGAAAATTTAGGATTATGGTCAAGTCCTGACTGGAGTATTCTGTGAGACTGAATCATCTCAGCTAGCAGTCTTGAAGGTTTTTTGGATGTAGAACTCAGAGGAAACTGCAACAGAGGTGTTCTAAGACATTGGATCATTTGGGACATCCACTCCTACTAGAGATTTTTCAGGGGGTCTAGTTGATCAAACCTTATTTTTCTTAGCTCAAAATGAATCCACAGCCTCTCACTTCCTGTGGAAACAAAAGCAAAATCTCTTCTGCAAAGTAACATATATTTTGACTTAAAGTTTGAAGTCAAAGCATTTTCAAAATATACACATTTGTTTAATCCACCAGAATTTATAATCAAATGTCTTTTAGCAACTTTTGCTCCTTCCTTGGCAGTCAGATAATTCAAACACAACACAAAAACATACAGTATCCAGACTCTCTGTATATTTTCCATCTTTATGTCATTTTAATAATTTTTCTTGTACTCTATATCTTTTATTTTTAATTTTTAGCTTTTTGAGACAGTGTTTCTCTGTGTATCTTTGGCTGTCCTAAAGCTCATTATGTATACCAGGCTTTCCTTGAACTCCCAGAAATCCACCTGCCTCTGCCTTCCAAGTACTAGGATTAAAGGTGAGTGCCACATCAAACTACTCTCTTCTTTTTTTAAAGGACTTTCTCTATCATTTTTCTTCTTTCCCAAGCCTATGTATATTTTTAAACACACTGTAAACCATTTAGAGGTTTCCTATTGTTTTTTTTTTTCTGAATCTGTCTTAACTCTATGTGTCTATTGTTTTGACCACATGAATTTTTAATATGGTAAATGCAGGGCTAGAATTAAAGCCTTGGCCTTGGTGACTAGCTCTGTTCCATTCCTTAGCTTTCTGAGAGTCTAGCTTCATAGTGGAGACTCTGGAGGGAGCCATGTTTATTAACACAACTCTGTGGAGTTTCAAAGTCTATGCCACAACCATGAAGCATGCTGTCAGCTGCTCATAAATACCATTTAAGTGTTTGATGGCAGAACCTCTTAAAAGAGTTGCAAAGTTTTTTACTACTGAGGCTGAATCAGGAAGCCTCTCTTAAAGGAGCTGCATCTCTGCTTGCCTCTAACAGACACCACCCAAGACAATGCCACCAAGAATCCATGTTGGAGTCTATTCTTTTGTGTGTAGATTCTTTTCCTAAGCTCTCTCAGGTTTTATGTGGATGTAGTTGCCAAACTTTGGGCATATCAGAATTGGGATCACTAGTTTTATTGTTTTTTTTTTCCTGAACCAAGGTGGCTAGGTGTAGGTTCCAATTACTAGAGCTGGAATGCCAATCCCAACTCTGGTTTGGTATGGTGGCTAAAAAGCCTCAGGCAAATGTTTTTTTCATGAATTTATATCCCAAAAATTGGGTGCCAAATGTTGCGTGATTAATAGAAACTTGGGGAGAAAAATTGGGGTCCAACCTGAAAGTCAGAAATGCAAAATAGCCAGCCAATGGCTCTTACCTTGACCTTAGTCTGAAAATTGAAATCCTGCCTCCAGGAAACTCAGAATAAGACTGTCTGAGAGCTGTCTCCTCCCATTTTTTAATCCTCTCAAGGGCTGAGATTAAAGGTGTTCACCACTGGGATTAAAGGCCCAGTTTCTATGGCAAACTAGTGTGGCTATTGGGATTAAAGATGTGTGATATCACTGCCTGGTCTGTAAATCTGAGCACTGGGGCTGTTTTATTCTCTGATCTTCAGGCAAGCTTTGTTAATTAAAATACAAATGAAATGCCTCACTGTTGTAAGGAGAAAGCCCACTTGTTCATCCCAGCTGCCCGGAAGCTTAGCCCCAAAATAACCACACAGAAACTGTATTAATTAAATCACTGCTTGCCCTATTAGCTCTAGTTTCTTATTGGCTAATTCTTACATCTTAATTTAACTCATTTCTATCAATCTGTGTATCACCATGAGGTCATGGCCTACCAGAAAATTTCTGCATGTCTACCTCTGGCATCTCTTGACTCTGCTTTTTTCCTTCCAGAATTCAGGTCTGTCTTCTCTGCCTACCTAAGTTCTGCTGTATCAAAAGTTCAAGGCAGTTTCTTCATTCATTAACCAATGAAAGCAGCACATAGACAGAAGGATCTCCTACACCATTTCCCCTTTTCTGTTTAAACAAAAGTGAAGCCCAGCCATGGTGGCACACACCTTTAATCCCAGCACTCGGGAGGCAGAGGCAGGCAGATCTCTGTGAGTTCAAGTCCAGTCTAGTCTAGGAGAGTTAGTTCTAGGATAGGAATCAAAAGCTATGGAGAAACCCAGTCTCGAAAATAAAAACAAAAAAATAAGTGAAGGTTTTAACATAGTAAAATTACATTTAACAAAACAGTTGTCAAGCAAAAATTGCAGTTATAATATTTTATCTTCATCTTTTATCATAACTAAGGTCAATTACAAGTACAAATTCTGCAAATCCATCAAAGACTCCAGAAGGATATGATAATACAAGTACATTGTAAGCAACTTCCCAAACTCTAGAATTGACACAGACATCCTGCTGCCCAGAGAATCACCCAAAGTTTTTCTGTATCATTGGAGCATTCATTTCAGCCTTCAGGTTCATAGTATCCAGCAGACTTTTTCACAAAGCAGGAAATTTCAAAGACAGTTCAGTCACTTTCTTCTGTATCCTGCAGAATGTCTCACAAACACTTTCATGAAGCAGGAACCCCAAAGGATCATCTCACCCTTATGCAAGTTCAGCAGTCATTTCTCTGCAGGTCCTGCATGTCCAGTGAAGCAGTCCAGGCAAGAGCAGTTTCTTGGCCAAATGGCTAACCAACTCCATAAGGAGCCTCTTCAATGCCCATCTTCCTCTTAAAGTAATTGGTGCTGCCAGAAACACATATCTCAGTGTCATGAAAAGTCTTAAGTTCTTACACATTTTAAATGCCATATGCTGAAGGTCTATGAAAGATTTAAAGAATACATATCTAACTGAAATATATCTCTAAACATCTAGAAAATCTAACTACCATGACTCCAAGCTTGACTATTATAGATGCTTACCTATTAACCTATATTTCTTAATTGTACATTGTATTTTAAATATATAATCACAATACCTTAATTAAGATAAGAAATACATATACCAAAATTGACCTTAAATTTGTATCAATAAAGCAAGATCCATACCAATGCAAATTATTCATCTCTATAGCATATCCCCCTTTAAATGTAAACAAACAATTATAAACAATATTTCGGGAATATGGGTGTAATTTTTTCTCTCCAAACTGTTTCCTGCTGTATGAAAGTGCTATTAATCAGGTCTTTCATGGTTTATCCTGTGTGCTAGTTTCATCTCAGTCAGCAGTTGAGCACAGTAATATTTGGGGGGGGGGGTTCGAGACAGAGTGAGCACAGTAATTTATTGAGGGTATTCCCAGCAACTTTTCAGCAGGGCATGGTCTATCAAACCATATTTGTCTAGAAGCAACCCACAGGTTCTTATCTTCTGTGAATACAAAAGAAAAACCTCTTTTACAAAGCCCCCATATCCTTAGACTCAAATTCTGAAGTCAAGATACTTTTATAATGTACATCCTCATTTAGCTTAGCAGGCCAAATAATAAAATGTTTCTTTGTACTTAGCTTCTTCACAGTCAAAAAATTCAAGGAAAACACAATATATATATATATAATCCAGACTCTGTGTGAATTTTACATTTTTACATAGCTTATTTTTATTTACTCCCTTTACTCTATCTGTACTTTTTCTCTTTAAAGACTTTACCCTTTTTTAAAGCATTAACTTTATTTTATGACTCTTTATATTTTTTCTTCTCTCACCCCAGCCTACAAATATTTATCCAACACTGGCCCCATTTAGAGGTATTTTATGTCTGAATCTGTCCTATTGTGAATCTGTAATTTTTTACTATCCAGGAGCACTTCTTAAAAGGCTATGTGCTTCTTAAAAACTTAAGCTGTATCATTGCTCAGATAATAGGTCCGTGCCTGTTTGCCCTGCTCAGTCCAGCATGGAGGAGCTGCTCGCACTTCTGAGCCACACATACCACCACAGTTCCACGCACACAGCCAGTTCAAGTTGCCATCAAGCAAGCCACATGCAGCACGATGCCCACAAACCCCATCCAAATGCTTGGTCTTCCAAAAGAGCCAGAAGTCAAGCTAGCAGCATAGCTCAGAAAGCCAGCATTTTAAAACCATCACTTTTTTCCTGCTACAGCTGCTGAGTCAGAAAAATCTCTCTTAAAAGACCTATGACATGCATCCAGCAAATAGCAAAAAGCTGTGTTGAACTCTCTATATAATATTTTTCTTCTAGAATTCCTTTTTCAAACCCTCTCAGGTTTTACATGAATTTAGTTGAACACGTTGGAGTGCCAATTGTTTTAAGGAGAGGGACAGCTTGTTTGTCCCATCTGCCTGGCTAGCTCAGCCCAGAAATAACCACACAAAAACTGTGTTAATTAATTCACTGCTTAGCCTATAAGCCTATAAGCTCTAGTTTCTTATTGGTCATAAATTACATCTTAATTTATCCCATTTCTATCAATCACCACGAGGTTGTGGCCTACCAGAAAAGTTTCAGCATGTCTACCTCCAGCCACAGATCCATGGCATCTCTTGACTCTGCTTTCTTCCTCCCAGAATTTAATTCAGTCTTTTCTACCTACCTAAGTTTTGCCCTATCAAAAGGCCAAGGCAATTTCTTTATTCTTTAACCAATGAAAGAAACACATAAAGAGAAGGATCTCCTACATCACACTACAGTTATGTTTTGTTGATATCTAAATTCTTTACTATCTAAATATTTTAAGCAGTAACTCCCTGCCTCAAGTATAGGTAGAAAAGCTTTTTTTTTACATGGTAGCCTGTATTTCACTTTGCTGAAAGTTTTCTTTGTGGGACAAAAGCTTTTAAATTTCGCACAATCCAATTTGGAAATTTTAAGGCTAGATTCTGTTATCTGAGAAAGGAAACTGAAAATGATATGAGGAATTTAATCTCAAATTATGCCAGAAATGACCTATATTATCATGCAAGACTATATTATCTAAACCTGCATAAGCAGTAAATAATGCCCCAACTAGGGAACAAGCATTCAAATTCCAAAGACTGTGGGGGATAGTTTTAATTGGAAGTACCAAAGCATCACATTCTCATTACAGATTTTAGAGTAAATGGTATTAGTTTTACCCATTAGGTGTAATAGTGGCTATATTTTTTATCATACTATCTTTTATTATGTTGGCGTCTGTTCCATATATTTTTGGTTTTTTTTTCAGGTCTTTGATTATAAAGGCATGTCTGGTATACATTGTTAATAAAAATTAAAGAATAAGATACTGTTATAATAAGGAGTAAGGGTTGTACACAGAAAGTATTGGATGGAAGAAAAAAGAAAGTGAAATTGTACAATTTATACTTTAGTTTAAAAAACTTTGTCAAATGCTTCTTCTATATTGAAATATTCATATGATTATGTCTCTAATTCCAGTTACATAATGTGTTACATTTACTCATTTATGTATGTTAAAATCCTTTGATTATACTAATAAAATCAACTTGATCTTGCTGCATGATCTAAATAAGTTCTTGAATTTGATTTGCAAGTATTCTGTTAATAAAATTTTACAGTTATATGTTCATAAGTGAAATTTGTCTATAGTTTCTTTTCTTGTCATTATTTTAACTTTTTTTAATACCACAATAGTACTGACATCATACGGTGAATTTGGTTGTGTCCCTTGCATTCCCATTTTGTGGAGGAGCTTGAGTAGCAGGGGTATTAACACCACCTTGACAGTTTTGTAGAATTCAGCAAAAACTGTGCTTTTCTTTGTGGAAGAACTTATTTACTTTTCAATATCTGTTATTTTCTGTTTAATTTTTCTTTTGGATTTAATTTTTGTAGGTTTCATGTATTTAGAAAATTATGCACTACTTCTCTTTTCACCTTCCTCTAATATGAATTTTCTAATGATTCTCTAATGATTTTTTAAAAATTTATTTAATGTTGAATGTATTCTTGTCTCCACTAGGTTTTTATCCCTGAAATTTCTTCTTCTTCCTGATCATTGTTTTTTAAATTAGCCAATTAATTATTTTTTAGTTTTACATTCCAGCCATAGTTTTCTCCTCCTTTTCTACTCTCTGTCTCTCCTACCCACCCCTACCTACTCTGTTCCCATCCCTCAATTCACTCCTCCTCTGTTTCTCTTCAGGAAAGGGCATGTCTCTCATGTATATCCACAAAACATGTCATATCAAGTTGAAGGAAGAACAAACACTTTTCCATATAATAAGGCTAAACACGATGAGTACATTTACAGAAATGGAGTGACAAATCCAATGACGTCATAACTGATAATGCCCCCATAGAGGAGTCAAAATAAAAGTGTTAAAGAAACGTCCATGTCCATGGTCCAGCCTTCCCCACCCCCACAGACAGGAGTGCCTAATTCATGGGACCTGCTACTGCCTCTCTGCACTGCAGGCTGCCATTATACACTGAGGGACACTAAACTGCTTCCAGACATTCAGGGCACACACCACCACTGAGATCCTGCTGCAATGACCATGATGACTACAATTTTCTTCAGTCTAAATCCTGTTTGCTTTGGAGCCAAGCTAAAAATACAAACTAAACATTTGACTTTTAATCTTTAAAACACAAAACTCATTTTAATTTAAATATTAGACACAAAAACTAAGACCTAAACTTTCCCCTAAGGAAGAAAATAAGAATTAAAGCCCCTCTTCACTCAAAATGGGGGTGGCCTAAGGGTTTGACTGCTTCTCAGAGACTGGAACTCATATTTGATAACAGCAATGTCATTGGACTCTCACCCATCAGAAAAAAAAAAAAAAACTTTTCTTGTCTTTTGACTAAAATGGATTTAAGGAAAATGTGATACTTTAAATTGTGGATTTATTGTTAATTCCCATTCTAAAATTATGGTACTGACCTGATAATATTTGTAACTGCTTATAAGGTGTCGAAAAAAGTTAGACATGCCCTGTAAAAGTTTGGATTTAATGCGTGTATTTAAGAGTTCTAGATTTTGATATAGTATAAAATTATTAAGAGGTGCTCTATACCAGCTAAAGAAATATTTTTAATTCAGGCAATCCTCCTTTTTTTAAAAAAAACTAGGATACTATGGCTTTTAGGAACATAATTATTCATAAAATATTATCATCTCTTTTGACAAGAAAGTATGGCTCTAAACACAGAGCCCTTAATCTCTTTTGTTCACAGAGATCAGCTGTCAGAGATGGCTTTGAAGCATCTTCTCCCCAGATGCCTAAGACAGGAGCTTGCATGATTAGAGTGCTTGTTCCAATCATGGGTAAGACTCAGTAAATGAAGGGGTCTTTGCCTGAGACATACACAATCATTTGTCCTGTTCCAGATGCATAGGCTTTATTAAAATTACTAATAGTCAGTAAATTGTAGGGGCCAAATAATACAGGCCCATATTCCTACATTGTCTGGTAGAAAATTCTGAACAACTTAGAAGGCACAATTTGCACCTGACACAAGAAAGTGGTTGACTGACTTTTGATAGTAAAACAACATGATGCCAACCTAAAAAGTGGTGAGGATATGCTAATTTTGTTTTGCTCCTTCTATTGGAATTTAAGAGGTCTCCTAGGGAAGAGGTGGTTTTCAGTCTATGTGAAAAATGGGCAGGGCCAGGACATGGCAAAATAGGGATATATAGGCAAGACAAGACCTGATTCATTCCCACCATATCTAGGAAACAGAATGCCAATGAGTTTTTTTCCAGTTTACTTTTTAATATAAACCCTGTTTGGAAAATAAATATGGATGGATTTTCAAGATGTGAATTGAGGATTTCATAAAGGATCACTGAAAACTCCCTCCTGATTTTGTCATGGGAATAGTGTTTCATTTATTCCCACACCTCCACTCTGGTACAAAATAATTTTATGTCTGGGCTGGTCCCCAACAGTTTTTATGATGTTGTCTGCTATGGATTTTATCTTATTGACTGATTTATTCTATTCTAGAATTTCTGTTTGGTTCATTTTCAGTGTCTCAGTGTTCCTTTAATATTTTTGTAATGTCATTGGCAATTTTCTATCACGATTCCAAATTGATGCTCTTATTTTATTCTTTTGTTCATTTTAATTTATTATATGATCATTGATACTTTTCAAAAGTGAAGGTGAACTTTCTATCAGTTATTTAATATTGTTGGATTTTTGTTTCCATTGTTTTTTTGAAATTTCATACTATTTTTTATTTATTTATTTGTTTATTTATTTATTTATTAAAGTTTTCTGTCTCTTCCCCGCCACCGCCTCCCATTTCCCTCCCCCTCCCCCAACCAAGTCCCCCTCCCTTGTCAGCCCAAAGAGTAATCAGGGTTCCATTGTTAAGGAGTGCTATAGATATGAGGAATTCACATCTAGCTTTTGCCTTATGTCCTATGTTGTATTTTGTAAATCTGTTTAGATGTTATATCTTCAAGTTTTAATATTTTATTATTTTCAATTCTTTTTGTAGTGTTTCATGTAAGTCTTCCCAGAAGGCTATATTTACTAGTAGTTATATTTCCTGTTACTATTTGGTAGAAGTTTCTGCAGTTCCCATTAATAATTTAGAAGCAGGCCTGTCATTTAATCAGGTGATTCTCACATGCTTAAGTTGTGTCCCTGATAAAATTCAGAGACAACAATGTTGGGTTAGGCTTGGATAAAATGTATCTTATAGATATACAGTGCAAAGGGTGTCAATATTTAAATAGTAAAATGAATAAAGAGTGGGAAGGGGAAGTACCAGTGTGAACGAAAGTATATACAATCAACTTTCTATAGGCAGTATTTTCTTCTATTTAGGTTCTGAAAAAAAATGTAGAAGATCCACCTAACTACGTATTTTTATATCTTGGAAGTTTATTGCATTACATTCCACAGTACACTTCCAGTGATCCTGTAAAGCTAAGTACTAGCAACTATGGGATTGTAGGTGTTTTTCTCTGGTTGAATATCTGACACTCAACTTCCCTGCCCACATTCTGCTGCGCATATCTCACATAACCTACCTGGTTCTTTATATTTGATTTTAAGTAGCACAGTTTTCCATCTCTAAAATTCTCAGTACCATTCCTTTAAGCATATCAGTCAGAAAGATGATTAAAATCATCAGTTGCATGATAGTATTGGTTATGTTCTCATAGTGGCTTCAGCAGCAAGAACAATGATTGGCTGAATGCTGAAATATATTGCTGTCTAATTAGAGATCATAGTCTAACATAACCTGGGAGGTTTCTCTAAGCTAGGCTGTAGGGAAATTCCCTTCCTCCCCAGCAAAACTTCTTGTTCTCTGTTTAGCCTTATCTGGAGGATTCCCTGGGCCTGAAGGTTTGACCTTATCTGAACCCTGTTTCTAAACAAGATGCCTGATTCATCTTTAGCGTGACCCTTGGCATAGATTCCTGCTAAGAAGACTTGTTATAGGAGCTCTGCTATAAGAACGTCCTGCCACTTAAAATCACATAAGACAACACTTCTTAATGTAAATTAGGGTTTGTCACCATGCTTCCCAACCCTAAATATTCCTTATACTCTGGAATAAAGTCAAGCTTATTCAAAAAAGTTTATCTCCCAGAGGTCTCCTTCCATTTGTGCTTATGTGCTGAATACATAAGCATTTCTATCATTCCCTTGGCCTCTTTTCCCTCTTGGACTGACGGCTGACAGACTGAGAGGGAAAGAGGACCCCGACAACTGATGAACATTTTCATGGGAGATTATCACTGACATGTATATCAATACACATGTGTGTCAATATATACAAGTGCACAATATGTATACTTGTCAGTCAATCAGGAAGCAGGCAAAAATAGTTTGGCACAGTGACTCAGTAACCATGGGTCTCCATCTTTCTCCCTCTTTTTCTTTCCATAGCTGTCATTAGCACTGTCATGCTTTCTTGGGTCTCAAAGTCCAGCTGTCCTCCAACTTATTATATAAAAGATGATAACCTTAACCTTCTGATCCTTCTGCCTCCATTCTCACATTAAAATGTCAAAATTACATTCATGCATTGTTGGAGAAAAAAATCAGAATTTTCTGAAGTCTTCAGAAGTACTCTATAAACTCAGTCACTCATGTAGTTCATCCTTATTTTAAGAATATTTATCCAGTCTCTTACATACAGTTATTAATCTACCCACTTTTGTGCAAATATTTTTTGAGATTTTTAAATAATGCACTGAAAAACTATTAGTTCCCATCCCATACAAGTTCAATCCCACTAAAATAGTCTCTTCTTAATTTCCCTTACTTAACATAAAAATGTTCTGATCTTATAAGCATTCCAGGTAATAAATCGTTAAAATAAACTTATGTAAAGATCAGGATTCATCTATTGGCAGATAGAAAGTAAATTACTTCTTAAGTTTTAACATTTAGACACAAATAATATTAATGTTTTTCTATTTTGAACTTGTACTTCCATGAAATAAAAATTAATTCTTAAAATTACATGGAAATTGTTTGACAACATTAAAAATATAAACTAAAGAACACTTAGAAGTAGAAGTGAACTATTGACCTGAAGTGAAGACATAAGAATTGTGACTCTAATCATACTCTGATCATAATTAATAGTTACTTATATAATATTCCCCATCCAATGAAATTAAATCTTTTAGAGTGCTTCTCTCATTAAACTATCTTTTGTTAAAAATAAAGTACTAAGTTTATCACAGCTCTCACTGATTAAAGTTGGTTACATTTGTTCCTCTTTTCAATGTGTCAGCGAAGATTTCAAATATGATTGAAATAATTGGAAATGATAACACTTGCCCTACATTTCTTATAAAAATCCACTTTTACAAAAGTCAAACACATTTGTGCCTATCATGACTATTGAATAGCCAAGACTGTCCCACTTTCATACATTCTTACTAATTCATCCCATGAGAATTTTATACTTACATGCAAAGTTGGGAGTACCTCAGAAACTGAGATTTTACTATAAACTTGAGCTTCAACTTTAGAACTTTATCTAAGATATGTTTTATCTATTTCAATTTCCACAATCAACATCAAAATATTTAAAAAAATATTTTAGCCTAAACTAATTTATTAATTCAAAACTGAGGTTTTTTTTAATTTTTTCTAGAAAACTCAGAGGAAAACTAGTTACCATCATAAGGGATTATTATATTTTGAGAAATATTGAACTAGACAGTGTACTGATCAAGGGCAGTAAGCATGATTTATTGTTCTATGCTGTTTCTCCAGCAGCTACATTACTATTATTTTTTTAAAATAAAGGGTGAATCAATTAATAAACAGGTAGATGAGGAGGTGCATGTATAGATAGCTAAGTAGATGAATGAACTATATAATTAACAAATAATATCTTTAGATCAACAGTTGAAATTTTTCACAAGCTTCACTTGATGAGATCAAATTGCTGTGCCCCAAGAGAAATTCTTTCTGTACTCCATTAAATGGCCTTTAAAGATTTGAACTTGACGTTATCATCAAATCAGTAGACACATTTCAAGAAATAATGCATGATTTTGACCTTTTTTATTGTAGGCACCAAACCATCAGTCTCCTTGATTAACTTGTCAGCTTTTTCCTCTTCAGACAGTGAGCCATGCACTATGCATTGCAAGCTTTGAAAATGGATAAAGAATCCATGAGAAGGTCAGGATATAATCATAGGAAAAGCAAATCAGGATCCTTTATTTTATTTTTTATCAGAGAAAATGTCTAAAAATTGATTAGTACCTGTCTCTTGACACTGCTCTGAAATTATAAAATCTTTGGTTATTTCTTACTTTAATGTAATGACATTTGACCTTTATCTAGCAAAATGATAGCAGAAAACATAAACAATGTTCACTTTTCCAGAGTATGATATAAGATTATTTAATATCCCATGATCATTTTAAGTTTTCAAAGAAGATAATCATTAGCAGGTAAAATAATTATTATAACATCTTATCATTTATTTAATTTAGTTATAATTATACATCCCCTCTCCTCACCCCAATGCTTACCCATGTCCATTACATGTTTATGGCCTCTTCTCATTTATTATTTTACATATAATTGTATAATTACTCATACAAAATATATTAGTGCCATATTTTGAGTTTGTTTAGTATTTCTTATATATATTTGCTTTGATGGTTGATCTTTAATTAAACCTATGCACGGTTTAGAGGGCCCACTCCTAAAGAAGAAAAGCTCCTTCTGTCTCAGACATGATTAAATTTCTGTAACTTCATCAGTGATGACATACCATAATTTTTCTCCATCAGCATTGGTATTATTGCCTGATATCTTCAATTTTCACGTATTGTTTAGGCAGCCATAATGTTGAGATATCCTATGTATAGTTTTCCTGTCACATCTAGCATGTGCATTCTCCCAGGAGTCTTCCTTGTCCTCTGGCTCTTATAATAACTAACCACCTAAGTGACATTCCATCAACTTCCAGTGTAGGGGTTGTGTTGTAGATATATCAAATGGGAATTGGCACCACATAGTCAATTGTGTGTTTTAGTGATATTTTATTTGGATTTTAATAAATAAAGCTTCCCTGAAGATAAGACTGCAAAGCTAAACCACTAGAGGCCAGGGAGTGGTGGCACACACCTTTAGCCCCAGGACTCAGGAGACAGAGGCAGACAGATCTCTGTGAATTCAAGGCTATATTGGACTAAACAAGGTTGATCCAGAAACAGATCCTGGTGTTGGTGGGTAACAACTTTAGTCCCAGTGTTTGGGAGTCACACACCTTTAATCCCAGCACGAGGGAGGTGGAGACAGGAGAAATTTGACTGGGTGGAAAGAGAAATATAAGGGGAAGAGACAGGTACTCATTGGTGTGTGGAATTTGAAATGTGGTGGAGATACAGTGCAATCTATGCAGTCTGAGGATTGCACCTTTAGTCTGAGTATTAGTTGAGGTAAAACATCTCTCTAGTGGCTTACTGCTCTCCTTCTCTGACCTTTAGCTTTTTTGTTTGTTTGTTTTCAAGACAATGTTTCTTTGTAGCTTTGGTGCCTGTCCTGGATCTAGCTCTTGTAGACCAGGCTGGCCTCGAACTCACAGAGATCCACCTTCCTCTGCCTTCTGAGTGCTGGGATTAAAGGCATGCACCGCCACCACCCAGCCTGATCTTCAGCTTTAACCCATATATCTGTCTCTGGGTTTTTATTATCCATGCTACAGTTTGCATTTTATAAGTTGCTATAGAAAGTTAAGGGCTACCAGGCCACAAGGGGCCAACCAGAAATACGCTTGGCACTGTCAGAGGTACTGATCCTGCCTAGCCAATGAGGCATAACCAGTCTATGTTTCTTGAGCTCCAAGCAACAGGCACTGTCAGTGGTCATGACTGTGCCTAGCTAATGAACAGTGCCCCTGCAATGTCAACTATCAATGTATCAGAACACCGGGATGCTTAAAGAGTATATAAGTTTTTCCCCCTTTGTTAAATAAATGAGTCTGCTATATGCCTTTTGCCTGACTCCCAGTGTCTGAGACTTGACACTGCACCTTCTCACCTCCTCCCTCGAGGAAGATCTTGCGGCCCAACAACAGTTTTGGACTTCTTTAATATTTTCCATATGCTGCAAGGGGAAGCATTTTTGGTGAGGTATAAGAACTATACTTAATTGCAGGCATAAGCATTAGCATTTATAATGCAGCTGAAGATTATACTGGTTTAGGACAGTGACTATTTCATTCTCCTCTAAGAGCTCAATTCAAGGGTGGTTGCCTGAGTTTCCAGTACCAGACATTTTCCTTCCTGTTAAAGTGTCCAATAGTATATCTATTGGGTATCCCAAAATATGAGCCTTCCTATTGTATGTTTAGGGATATCATGTCATGATGGTCATTGCTGTGGTTCAGGAATCTAGGATTGGTAGGATTATTGATGTTTTTTCCTCCTTTGGAACTTTGCATATAACCTACTGGCACTATGAAAGATAGTCTCAAGTAGGATGCTTTCAGGTAAAATCAAGCATCAGTGTCTTCATAAATAGGGATTTAAATTTGTTATAGAGGAAGAAACTGAAAACAACAGTAATCTCATGTAGTTTGGGGGTAATCTCAGACTCCCTTGACCAACCACTCAAAGGAATGTTTCACATGCCTGGTGTTGAAGGTTTGTTAGTCAGTCAACATTCCCATCCTAAGTGGTACAATTTTGTTTAAAAATGTGGTGTAAGTTTAATTGATTATAAAATAATTTCATTCCTGCAGCTATTATAAACATCATTAATGCACTTATACCCCAACCTCCCTCTCTATATTGATCCCTCCAACTAAAACTACTTACAAGTTATTTTCTTCCCCCTTCATATCAATCATATTCAGCTTTTTCCCTTATAGTTATACTCCATTGACTCATTTACTTGTAAAATGTAATTGTTTAACAGATGAATATATCTACCAAACAGGTATATATACATCTATGTCTATGTCTATGTCTATGTCTATGTCTATGTCTATGTCTATGTCTATGTCTATGTCTATGTCTATGTCTATGTCTATGTCTATGTCTGTGTCTATATCTATATCATCTATATCTATATCTATCATCTATATCTATATCTGCCAAAGAGTATTTATGTCATTTCCATTCTCTAGCTATATTTTGAATAAAAGAACAATGACTTTGCTGAACAAAGGTCTGAGAAATTGTGGAATAAGAATCAAATCCTTTAAGCATATACCAAGGAAATGTATATCTGGGTGTTTTGGAAATTTTTTAAGCCAATATCCTTTTAGATATTGGCCCATTTGGGGCATTTTCTCGGGTACTAGAAGTGCAGATCAAAAGCTTGTGCTGTATATAGAGGAGAATCCCACATTATCTGGTTTATATAGGAGATTTGCAGAGTGTCTATACCAGTTTGGATTTCCATCAACAGTCACTGAGAACTCCTTTCCCCCCCCACATACTCACCAGAACTTATGACCATGTTGATCTAGGACATTTCAAATGAGGTAAGATGAAATATCACCATATTTTAATTTGCATTTCCCTAATAGATAAGGATGATAAATATTCTCAGAAGAATTTCTTAGTCACTTTAATTTTTATTTTTGTATTAAGAACACTCTGTTCATATCTGTAGTCCAATTCTTACTGGTTAGTTTGTTTTCTTGGTCCTTTGGTGTTAGATTTATTTATATATTCTGGATATTAATCCTTTGCCAGACCTACAGTTGGAAAAGATTCTCTCCCACTTATTGAGTTTCTTTTTCGTCTAGTCATTTCCTTAGCTATATTGAAGGTTTTTGGTTTTACAGGGGTCCCATTATCAATAATTCATTTATGTTAATGACTGGTCAAATGGAGATATACTCAGAAAGTCCATTCCTATACATATATTTTGTAGGTTACTAAACAATTTTCTTCAGGAAGTTTTAACATTCCAGGTTTAATTTGAGATCATTGATCATCTTGGAGTTAATTCTATGTAGGCTTATAGATATGAGACTACGATTATTCTTCTATTTGTGGACATTCAGTTTTCCCAGGGCCATTTGCTGAAGATGATATTTTTCCTCCAGTGTATGTTACTGACATTTTATCAAATATTAGATGGCTGAAGGTATGTATACTCATATCGATGTCTTCTCTTCAGTTTCATTGGTCTACTGTAGGAGGAGGGCCCACTTGTTTGTCCCAGCTGCCTGGCTAGCTTAGCCTAGAATAACCACATAGAACATTGTATTAATTAAATCACTGTTTGGTCCATTAGCTTTAGCTTCTTATTGGCTAACTCTTATTTCTTAATTTAACCCATTTCTATTAATTTGTGTATCACCATATGGCAATACATATATATGTATATACATATATATGTATATATATACATAATGTTGTATTTAAAAATATATTTTAGATTATCCAGATAAAGATAAACTCAGAGAATGATGGAAATTTAAATTATCAAGAATATTTTTCTCAAATTATGAAAAGGTAGCTATAATCAGATATAATTCCAAATAATACATGATGAATAATTCTGAAAAATGTGAATAAATCAAAAATCATGTTTTAAGTCAATATTTTTGTTAAATTGCCACAGATATACTTTTTTGGACTTTAAGCTGTATTTGGTATTACAAAATAATACATGTGATTACAAACATAGTCATCTATCCATTTAATAACATTTGTGAGAAAACAACTCTGGAAAACTATTTATTTATTTATTTTACTTGGATTATCGAACAGTATATTCAGTTTTCCACATATTATATACGTTGCATTCTGAGTTACATTTTAGTGTTTAATAAAATAGGGCACTAATATTTTAAGAAATCCACTGTGTTAAAAAAAATTGTGTGGATCCCAAAATTTAATTTTCCTCTTAAGATAACATTTGTAAAGTTTACTCATGTTATGATGTTCAGTGGCAATTCACTTAATTTGATGTTAGCACCCACTGCGTGAATATACCATTACTTATTTATCCTTTTGTGGTTGATAGACATTTAGCTTTTCTAGCATGGAGCATTATAAACATAGTCCTATAGATATTTGTATCTATGTGGTTTGACATATATTTGTTTGCCTTTTCTAATGACAGGAAAAGAAGTTGAAATGTCATCAATGCTGAACATTTTTACTCTTACTTGTTTTGCCTTAACTCATATATTACTGATTTTGCTTTACATAAAATATGCTAGTGCTAATGTTATGAGTATAGGAAAAGCACTGCTATCTAGCTTCAGAATAAGTTACTTTACAGTAGCCTCATATTTGGTGCATCAAGTGAAATTTGTTTATAAGTTAAGGTGAACTTAATTTTATGCCTTTGTGGCCACATCACTTTGAACCATATTTACTTATGCATAACCTCCATCAATCACTTTATAGCTAAGGTTATAAACATACAGTTTAAGGCTTCTATTTATGTGCTGTAATTATATCTCTGCCAATCATTCAATTTACATGTCTTCTTTGTGAAATGAGAATAATATAATCCAACATATAGTCTTGGCATGGGTATTGAATAAATATGTTAATTTGAAAACACCTGCTACATAATTTTATGTGAATTTCATTGACCCCTGTCATTGTTATGCCATTATGGACATATCATATATCTCTACTTCTAATAAAACTATATCTTTACATTTATATGTCTGCATTTACATATAAATTCTTCACCCTTTGAAAGGGAGATTGCACAGGTATGAAAATGTTTGTCTTCTTGAAATTCTTAGGTTAAAATCCTAACTCCTTGGGGCCTGCAACATGGCTCCTTGCATAAAGATGCTTGTTGGGAAAGGTTAAGGTCCTGAGTTGTATCACCCAAACCGACAGTTGAAGAAGAAAACTGAATTCTAGAAGTTGTCTCTTCAGTCTTTCGTACATGTGCAGTGTCACACTTATCAACACTTACACACACTTGTACACTAATATAATAATAATAATAATAGTAATAATAATACATTGCAGTAAAGTGAAAAAAAAACAACTCCTAAGTCATAGCATTAAAAGGGAGTACAATTCAGAGGTGATTATTTCATGAGTATTACGCATTGGTGAATGGGATTAGTGCCAATATATAACTGAGTCAAAATGGCTCCTTCTTTTTATTCTACAATGAAATATCAAAAATATACCATCTCTGGAGAATTTGTAAAGATATCCATCAGTCCTGAAATTCAGTGTAACTTTCATTTGGGATTTCTCAGTTGCTAGGTGTGCAAAAACTAAATTCCTATTGTTACGTTTCTCAGTTTACAGTATTTTGTTATAGTAGCCAAATGAACAAAGATGTAGAATATGATGCGCTTGTTAAGAATGTAGACTATAGATGCTAAATGCTAAATCATTTCACATTATATTTGTTCTACCTACCCATAATTTAATGCTTGACCAGTATCAATTATATTTTCCACAGTGTCTTGCTTTGGAAATGGATATAAAAGAGTAACTCCTATGTCATTTGATTGTGTAAGTATTAAATGATATATGCAAAGAAATTGAAAAAATATCTGATACATTTGAGAAACATGATAAAAATTGGGCTCTTTATTCACATTATGAACAAGATAATTGAAAAATGGATTATAGGCATAAATATAAATTAAGAGCTAAAATTTTATAACAAAACAAGAGAAGAATTTCCCGTCATTGATCTTTACTATGCTTGCTGTCAGTAACACTAAAAGTGTAGGAAAACCCACCAGCACTGAACTAATAGAATTATATTAAACTAAAAATCCTCAGCGCAGGACATTAAAGTATGTGTGTAAAAAGTCACCATACAAAATGGAGCAAAAGAATTCCAAATAAGTCATGTGATGAAGAGTTTATATCTAAAGTATAGATAGACAACAACAACAACTGAATGGATTTTAGTCACAGACCATGAAAGTATACATATGAAATAATTTGCTTTATGAAAAGATGCTTGACATCATTAATCATTAGGTAAACAGAAATTAAATCATTTAGATGATGGGTATTATTTGAAACAAACCATAAGTATGAGAATTTAAAGAAGTATGGGACATTGTAAATTGTTCTAGAAATGTACACTGTTGTAGCTACTATGAAAAGAGTACTGAGATTCTTTAAAAATTAAAAATAAAACTACAATCTGAATATATATAAGTTATATATTTGATATAAGTAAAATGTAATATAATTCTTTTTTAATTTTTATTTTTTAAAGAAAACAATCTTTCCTTATTATACATACCAATCCAAGTTCCTACACCCTTCCTTCCTTCCATTTCCTCCACATAACCCCCATCCTAACCCTATCTGCTCTTCAGAAAGGGAAAGGCGCATTGCTTTGGGGAAGGTCCAAGGCCATTCCTACTATATCCAGGCTGACCAAGGTTTCCCTTCAAAGAGAATAGTTTCCCAAAAAGTCAGTACAAGCAGTAGGGATAAATCCTGGTGCCACTGACAGTGACCCCTTAGTCTGTCCAGTCATGAAGCTATACACCACATTCAGAGGGACTATTTAGGTCCTGTGCTTGTTCCTACTCAGTCCAGCTGGTGTTGGTGAGCTCCCATTAGATCAGGTAGACTGTTTCAGTGGGTGTCCCCATCATGGTCTTGACCTCTTTGCTCATATTCTCATTCCTCCTACTCTTCATCTAGACTTTGGCAGCTCAGTCCAGTGCTCCGATGCAGGTCTCTGCCTCTGTTTCCATGAGTTACTGGATGAAAGTTCCATGGTGATGTTTAAGATATTCTTCAGTCTGACTACAGGGCAAGGCCAGTTCGGGCACCCTCTCCTCTATTGCTTACAGTCTTAGCTGGGGTCATCCTTGTAGATTCCTGGGGATTCTCTAGAGCCAGGTTTCTTGCTCATCCCATAATGGTTCCCTCAATCAAGATATCTCTTTCCTTGCTCTCATCTTTCCTTCCTCCAACTAGGGCATTCCATTCCCTCATGTTGTCCTTGCCCTGCCCCTTTTCTCCTTCTCTTCTTCCACTCTTCCTTCTCCCACCACTCCTACATTCCCAATTTTTTCAGGTGGTCCTGTCTATTTTGACATTCCAGGTGGATCTATGTATGTTTTTCTTAGGGATCACCTTGTTACTTAGCTTTTCTAGGATCATGAACTATAGGCTCACTATCCTTTATTTATGGCTATTATCCAGTTATGAGTGAGTATATAGCATATTCCTCATTTTTATCTGGGTTACCTCACTCAGAGCAGTGGTTTCTAGTTTTATCCATTTGAATGCGAAAATCAAAATGTCATTGTTTTTTTTTCCACTGAGTAGTACTCTAATATGTAAATGCACCACATTTTCTTTATCCATTCTTTGGTTTAGGAGCATTTAGGTTGTTTCCAGATTCTAGCTATTACAAATAATGCTGCTATGAACATATTTGAACAAATGTCTTTGTAGTATGATTGGGCATGTTTTGGGAATATGCGCAAGAGTGTAATAGCTGCGTCCTGAGATAGGTTGATTCCCAATTTTCTGAGAAACTGCCATACTGATTTACACAAAGGTTGTACAAGTTTGCATTCCCACCAGCGATGGAGGAGTGTTCCCCTTACTCCATATCCTATCCAGCATAAGCTATCATTGGTGTTTTTGATCTTAGCCATTTTGATAGGTGTAAGATGGTATCTCGGAGCTGTTTTGATTTGCATTTTCCTGATGGTTAAGGATGTTGAGCATTTCCTTAAGTGTCTTTTGGTCATTTGAGATTCTTCTGTTGAGAATTCTCTGCTTAGTTCTGTACTCCATTTTTTAATTGGGTTATTTAGAATTTTAATGTCTAATTTCTTGGGCTTTTTTTTATATTTTGAAGATCAGTCCTTTATCTACTGTTAAGTTGGTGAAGATCTTTTCCCATTCAGTAGGCTACTTTTTGACTTATTTACTATGTCTTTTGCTTTACAGAAGCTTCTCAATTTCAGGAGGTCCAGTTTATTTATTGTTGCTCTTAGTGTCTGTGCTACTGGGTTATGTTTAGGAAGTGGTCTCCTGTATCCATGCATTGAAGACTACTTCCCACTTTCTCTTCTATTAGGTTCAGTGTGGTCATATTTATATTGTAGTTTTTAATCCATCTGAACTTGAATTTTGTGCATGGTGATAGATATGGGATCTATTTTCATTCTTCTACATGTTGACATCCAGTTATGCCAGCACCATTTATTGAAGATAGTTTCTTTTTTCCATTGTATAATTTTAGCTTCTTTGTCAAAAATCAGGGTTTCATAAGTGTGTGGATAAATATTTGGTTCTTCAATTCGATTCCATTGGTGAAGCTCTCTGTTTTTATGCCAATACCAAGATTTAATGTTTTCTTTGACAAATGAATCTATTTCTTCTATAGTAGCTTCAACACCTGAGATTCTTTCTTCTATGTCTTGTATTCTGTTGGTTAGTTATACTTGCCTCTGTAGTTCCTGTTTGTTTACCCAGATTTTCCATATCCAGAATTTTCTCAATTTGTGTTTTCTTTATTGCCTCTTTTTCAGTCTGTTATTCTTGGTTTTCTTGGGTTTTTTTTGAGAGATTTAATAATTTATTCTAATTTTTGTTTGTACTTTTCCTACATTTCTTTAAGGGAGCTTTTATTTCCTCTTTAAAGGTCTCCATCTTTTTATAAAGTTCTGTTTAAAGCTGTTTTTTTGTTTTTGTTGTTGTTCTGTTTCTTATGGTTTAGGATGATCAAGTTTTCCTGTTGTATGATCACTGGCTTCTGGTGTTACCATGTTGCTTTTTAGGGTGTTGGATGAATTATTGCATTGGCACCTACCCATTTCTTCCTTCAAGTGAGATAGGCAGTGTCTTTGTGTCTCATTCCAATCCTTGAAGTAGCTGTCTAAGTCTTTGGGAATTGTTCTTCGTCTGCTCTGTACTGTCAATGTTTGTGTCTCAGAAAGCCACTGAGATCTGTCTAAGCCTGCTGTCTTATTTTTTCCTGGTTCACTCTCTTGGTCCTCTCTACTGGTTCCCTCAATGTTGTAGCAAGCTCTTGGTACCCTCAGCATTGTAGCAAGCTGTGTTTCAGAGTTCCACTGAGGTTGCAAGAGGATAGGTAAGTTTGGGGGCTGGATGGGGTTAGTAGCTTGTGATGTCTGATGGAGGGGGTGGGTATTGGAGCAGTCTACCTGGAGGAAACTCTCCTGTTGGCTGGCTAAAAAAATATAAGCCATTGGGAGAGGGGCCTGGGGTTTTCTCCCACTATAGAGGTCCCAGAGTGTGGGGTGTACCACCACAGTTCTGTCACTCACTTCTTGTTCCCCTCAGTATTATAGCAAGCTGTTTCAAAATTCCATTGATTTTGCAAGAGGATAGGCAAGGTTGGTGGGTAGGAAAGGTGTAATATGATTGTTAAAGAGATGGCTATACTCATATGTTATTTGTATCATTATTTGTAATAACAAAATACTAAAATAAGCAATTTACCTACTAAAAATGAATGGATAAGTGAAATGTGGTATGTGTTATATACAGCAAAATACTATGTATCATATAACATGGAAATACTGGCATATAGGACAACAGGGGAGATTGCAGAGGTCATAATGCTCTTAAGTGACCAGGAACTGAGACTAGCTAGCCTGGAGACCTAGGATAAAACCAAAGACTTCTTTTAAAAAAAAAGTAGTGATAAAATGACTCCAACTGATATTCTGCTATGCTCTTAAATAGGTGCCTTGTTCAACCATCATTAGAGAAGCTTCTTCTGCCACAGATATAAACAAATATAGAAACCAACAGCCAAACATTTTACAGCAAGTGATAGATATCAAAATACTCAGCAATCAGTGGAATGTCTCCATCAAATCCTTCCTCACAGAGCTCAGGGAACCCTATGAAAGAGAAGGAAGAAAGAGTGAGAGATAGCTCAGAGGTGAAGAATGCTGACTGCACTTCCAAAGACCCTGAGTTCAATTCCCAGCAATCACATGGTGGCTCACAACCATATACAATGAGATCTGGAACCCTCTTCTGGCCTGCAAGCATACATGGAGGCAGAACACTGTGTACATAATAAATAAAATCTTTTTTTTAAAGTGTAATATCCTAAGGGGATAGAAGATTCCAAGAAAACATGGTACTTAAGTTAACATGAGTAAAGCTCATATGAACTTCCAAAGACTAAGACAGCATGTACAGGGACTGTACATCTCTGCACCAGGTCCTCTTCATACATATCCATCTTTCAGTTTGCTGTTTTTATGGGATTCCTGAGTATGTGAACCCATGGGTCTATGATTCTTATGCCTTTACTTGGGCTTTTTTCTTTCTGTCTGGCTTGTCCAACTACAATGTGATAGTTTTTGTTTTATCTTATCATTTTTTAACTTGTTATATTTTACTGAAAAGTAAAAAAATTCTCAAAAATAATAATTAAACTTTACATATACATAGCAATTTTAAGTAAACAAAAACATTTTGATTCCATAAAATCTAAATTTTATAAATCTTGTCAACCTACTCTTCAATTAATTTCAAATATAAACTAGGAAATTTAACAGTTAACAAGGAAGGTTAGTACTCCATGTTTCAATCATTTTATGAGTTAGAGACCTGTCTTTTTAAAATTTATTATGTACTCAGTATTCTGCTTGCATTTATGCCTGCAGGGGGCACCAGATCTCACTAGGATGCTTGTAAACCACCATGTGGTTACTGGGAATTAAAATCAGGACCTCTGGAAGAATAGTCAGTGATCTTAACTTCTGAGCCATCTCTCCAAGCCCTCAAAAGCTTTATTCAATAGAATAAAATGTATTGTTCTATAATGTATATTGCATGGATGAGAGGAACTACATTTGCAATACAATTCAACCAACTTTACAGAAAGAAACTGTGCAATTTCAGAGAGCTCATACCTTTTCAGTTTTATAACAACCATAGGTAGTATATATTTTTTTAATTGCTAAGTAGAGTGATTATTAACAAAAGTTAAATATTTAATCATACATTTGCCATTTGAAATTAAAGATAATAATGTTATGTTCTTAATGAGTAGCATAGTAAGATTTCCCACTTAAAATTTGAGTCTATGTCCTTGAGGTACATTTGAACATCCTTCGGATATATACCCAAAAGTGGAATTTCTGGTTCTTGAGAAAGGTTTGTCCTAATTTTCTGAGAATCACCATAGAGATATCCAAAGGAGCCATATCAGTTTTCACTCCCACCAGCAATGCAGGAGTGTTCTTTTAACCGACATCCTTTCCGGCATAAATTGTCATCAGTGTTTTTGATCTTGGCCATTCTTCTAGGTATAAGATAGAATCTCAGAGTTGTTTTGATTTGCATTTCTCTGATGGCTAAGAATGACGAATATTTTTTTAAGTATCTTTCAGTCATTTTAGATTCCTCTGTTGAGAGTTCTTTGTTTAGGTATGTACTCCCTTTTTTACTGGATTATTTGTTCTTTTGATGACCATTTTCTTGAGTTCTTTGTATATCTTGGAGATTAGCTTTCTGTTCAATTTATTGTTTTTCATAGCCAGAACCTGGAAACAACCAAAATTCCTCATTGACTGAAGAATGGATAGGGAAAATGTGGTACATTTACACAATGGAGAACTACACAGCAGAAAAAATAATGACATCTTGAGATTGCAGCCAAATGGATGGATCTAGAAAATATCATATTGAGTAAGATAACTCAGATACAGAAAGACAAATAACATATGTACTCACTCATAAGTGGCTTTCAGACATAAAGCAAAGAAAACCAGCCTACAATCACAATCCCAGAGAACCTAGACAACAGTGAGACCCTAAGAGATACATACACGGATCTAATATACATAGGAAGTAGAAAAAGGCAAGATCTCCTGAGTAAATTGGGAACAGGCAGATCATGGAAAAAGGTAAAAGGGGACGAGAGGATGGGAGTGGAGCAGAGAAAAATGCATAGCTCAATAAAATCAATGAAAGAATTTTTTTTAAAATGAGTCTAATAAAATATATTGTTCTCCAACAAACTGAAAACTTTGTAGTCTGCCTGTATTGTAAATGCTAATTTCATGATGATGATGATGACAATAATAATAAGAATAATGAATTTGTACTGTTTGAAATCTGAAAACATTCAAGTAATTTTTATCTAAATAATCATTGGTTTATTTTATACTGAATGAATAGTTTATAATCTCATAGAAAATTAATTTTATGGTCAATTAAAATATATGGCTATATAAACTAAAGAAAAATCAGGAAACTTCCATGCTATGAATTGTATAAAGCATGGTGATATTTGCCTCTTATGTTATATAATCAAAAAGTTTTAGGAGGATTATGTTTGCTTTTTACAACCACATTAAGTTATAAATGGGTATCATGAGTTTCATATTCATATAAACCTAAAAAAATTAGGTAGTTCAGATATCATGTTTTTTTTTTCTTTTCTCAAGTCTTAGAAGGAAGGGCTTTAATATCTAATTGTCCATATAGTAGAAAATACTATTTTCCTATTAGTTTAATATTTTCTTGTTCTCTGCACCTTGGCCATACTGATCCTCTGTGTTAATCACCATTTATGGAAAATGGCAAATAGAAGTTTCTCTAATAGCACATATAACATATTCAAGCAATATGAGACAAAGCTAGCAGGGATGAAACTTGCAAGTTAGTATCAGTTTGGTTTCTCCCAGTTCTGTGATTCAATTATGTGATACCTTTAGTAATACAATATTCCTATCAAGTTCTGGGGGAGGAAATCAAGAGCATTGGTACTAGTTTGTAATGTTCAGAGTAGATAATGGACCTGATTGGCCAAAAAATCCAAAAGAAGTAACCTATTGATGATATTGGGCTTTTCATATATTAGCCATTCATGTCTAATGGTGGTAATTGCTGGCACAAAATAGATTGAATTCATTTTAAAACTTTGTTATGCTTGTGAAATAAATATTTTAGGATGCTTCTATAACAGCTGAATAAAGTAATAACAGTAAAATAAAGACTTTTAAAAGAAGCCTGAAGTGCTATCCATCCCACCTAATTTCCCTTCACATATCCTGTCCTCCTCTCCCCAACCAATTTAACTCTTCCTTTCAATAATTACAGTTGTAAATATTATACCAGGACATTCTACCTCTCCTCCTTTGAAATCACCTCCAAAGCTCACTCAGTAATTTTCTGACCACTATGGGTATTCCAAAAGAATACCTGATTATCAGGAGTATGAAAGCTAATAGACACAAACAAAAGAAATCATCTGACATTTGTCTTCCTGGTCCTGGGTTAATTCACTCAAAATGATTGTTTCCATTTCTACCTATCACCTGCAGATTTCATTTTTCTTACAAGCTGAGTAATATTGCATTGTGTAAATGTACCATATATTCATTATCCATTCATCAATTGAGGCACATCAAGATATTATCACATCCTGGTTTTTGTGAATATGAATGAGAAAATACTAGTGTCTCTGTTTCAGAATATAGAAGTTTTGGGTGTATGCCTAAGAATGAATATAGCTGGATCCTGTGGTAGATGAATTTCTGGTTTTTTTTAAGAAGTTCCACAGTGACTTCCATAATATATGTGCCAATTTTTACAACACCAGCAGTGAATAAGTGTTCCCCCTTTCTTTGCATCCACACCAATATCTTTCTTCATTTGTTCTTTGTTCGATCTTAGCCATTCTAACTGGAGGAAATATAAAATTTCAAAACAGTTTTAATGTGCAGTTTCTTGATGACTAAAGATGTCTTGTTAAGCTAATTCAATTTTCTTTGTTTAAATGGATATGTAGTTTGGCAAACTGAAAGATTAAGAGGACATAAATTAATAAGTCTATATTTCACAAAGACATTAGCAGTACAATAAGTATATCTCTTTCCAAGTACTCTGCACATATGAAACTATGTCTTGACTAAATATTGCATTTTCCCTTTGACTACAAGCAAAACTAGTTGAATATATATCCATATTTATTAGAATGCACCACATAGTAGACAGTAATTAAGCATTCTTAAACATTTTTCTAGGCTTTGATAATTATGTAAATAAATACATACATTGTAGTTTGATTGCACATACACATGCACACACATATATATGTATACATATATATGCTTCACTTTTCACCTTTCAACTTTTTACCTGAATCATGTCCCACTTAAAGCTACATGTCCTCTTATTTGATTATTTAGCAGTTCATTTGGAATACTCTATTTACAACAATTATCCTTTGTCTTTGATCCTCTACCTCTTCCCTTGGCTCCCATTCCTTTTCAAACTCATGGACTACTATTCTTTTGTTACTAGTGCTGTACACACCCACAACCTCACACACATGTGCATGAACACACACAATTGTAGGAGTTTCTTTAGTGTTGCTCATATCTATACATATATATTTGTTTGGGACTGCATAGGCGATTAGATAGCTGAGCACTAAATAAAATAGATTATCCTTCTCTCTGCAGTCATTATGTGCTTACCCCTTTCCATCTAGGAATGGGAGCCCACATACCAGTTCGTGCTATCATTTTCCAGTTTTGTCCAAGCATCCATGTTGATGAGATTTACTGGATTCTCTTTTCTGTCATCTGTATAAAACACTCTTAGAGCAGATTTCCTGGTTAGTCATTTGGAATTTACAGTCTTTCTGTTTCCCCTTTTGAGATGTTCCATGAGTTTTTGTATAGAGATTGTGCTGTAAATGTATCATTTGGGCCTGCGTGCTCCACAGTTCTTTTTCCTTTTGGGGGCCCACCACCCAGCTCCCAAAAAAATACATGGAGACTTATTCTTACTTATGAATGCCTGGCTTTAGCTTGACTTGTTTCTAGCCAGCTTTTCTAACTTAAAGTATCCCTTTTACAAAATATTTCTTTTTAAAAACTATATTTTCTCATTTTACATACCAACCCCTGTTTCCGGTCCCTCTCTTCTTCCTCTTCCCTCCACTGGAGCACCAGCTTCTGTTAACAGTCCAATGCACTGACTGATTCTGCCACAGAGACACACCATTTCTCTTTAACTACATTTTGACTCTTGGCTTTTCACCTTTTTATATTCTCTATATATTTCCTTCCTTCTTACTTCATGGATGGGGTTGTGGCTCTGTGGTTGGGCCCTGGCATCCTCTTCTCACTTTCACACTCAACCCTCCTTGCTCTTCTTTTGAGCTGGAGGTTAAAATACACGGACACACACAGACAGAAAGACAGAGACACGGGTCATCTTTGAATTCCCCAAGAATGTTCCCTTTATTGTTTTCAGGGGCAGATTTTATAGAGATAGCCATGCCCCAGCCAAACCCACCAGAAACCACTCTCCTGCCATCAGGAACTCCTGAAGGTCTCATGCTCAGAGCAGCTGTAGGCACTCAGATCAGGGGAAAACAAGTTGTTTACAAGAAATTGAGGATCTGGTGTCTCACTGCTCCCAACAGGTTGTGGTAACTTGTTGAGTACCAATCCCATATATGCTAGGATGTTGAGTGTATCATCCTTTTCAGGTCTTTTGAAGGCAAACACAACCATGAGTTTATAAATGTAGTAGCCTTGTTAACTTCAGATGAAAGTAATTTGAAATAGTCCTCACCTACCTTTGGCTCTTAAAATCTTTCTTCCACTTTAAACAATTTTCCTTGAGCCTTGTGGAGATGTGATGGTTTAATTTGATGTTATATCAATTTAGCAAAATAAAAGTATTAGGCTATCTCCTATGGCCTATTTCTTCCTTAACCATTGATTATGTGTTAGATTTGTAGTACTAGTATGATTTTCCTCCAGTGGAGCTGATCTTAATTTTAATAAGAAATCTATGGGTAAGCACTGTAACATTAATACTATTATTGAATCATTAGTCATTACTGTAGTTTGCAGTACTTGGAGATAAGCAAGACTATTGATGAATTTTCACTGCCAGAAGCCTATTTCTCACCTGTGTAAGCTAGATATCAGAGAGACAGCCTCAGTTCAGTACTAGCTTGGTTTCTTGGTGTTCAGTGACCAAACTCTGTAGCATCTTTAGCAATAACATTTGATAACCAAATACTGGTGGTTAGCCAATATAAATGATGGTGAACTACTTTGCATTTATTTAGGTGATCATACCACCATTGGAACTGGAATTTTTATTTGATAACATAGGACATCAAGAAGAAACATCTTTCCATGAAGGAAAACTCCAATTGCACTTCTAAAAATATAATTTTTCAGAAGCATATTAAATAGTAGGTTTTCTATGGCTATTTCAAGCATAGTTGATGTTAATGTTTCATTCTCTTCCCCTTCCTGAACCATACCCTTAAATTGCTCTTACAATTTATACCTCTATCTATCCCAATTATTCTCTTTTTAATTTTGAGTGACAGAATGCAGATATTGGTAGACTAGTATAATTAAATGCTTAATTAATTAGGACAAGTGTGTTGCTGGTTCCCCATTTCTAATCACTAATCATCATTTTTCTATTTTGAGGAAGATGAAGAAGATATAGTTTTCCACATAATTCCTGATGAAATCAGTTAAAGGTTCCTGAATATTATGCATGACAGTAATATAGACTAATCTGAAAAATATAGAATAATTCAGACTGATTAGGAACTGAGAAACCTAATGAAAGTTTTTGTTCAGCCTTGTATGTGGTGCAGACAAAAAAAAGTAGGCAACGTAATCATGCATATAAGGTAAAAGCACAAGAAAACCTTTAATTTTTTCTTCTTATTCATCTTAGGAGTTTGAAGGTTTCCTGACTTATTTAAGTACATTTCTTAAAAGATATTGGTTCATCAGTTACCTTAGTGAAATTGATACTTTCCTAAGTTTAATATTATTTGCATGATTTTCTTTCTCATTTGTGTAAGATTTTTTTTTTTTTTAACTATCTTCTACTGCCCGGCTAACTGTTTTCTACAGCAATGACTTAGTGGTTGTGGTTTTTCTTAGTTTTTGCTTATTTTTGAGTATATAAAATTCTCCATATTTTTATTGGCATAATTGCTGAATATACTGATCATGATTGGCAGTAATGTATTCTTAGCACTTGGAATATATCTCTCCATACTTTGTTCCTATTTAGTTTTTTTTTCTGAGAAGAGTTTCATATTTCTCATGAATTTGCTTTTGTGAGATAACACTTTCTATTGGAGACTTTAATATTCCTTCTTTGTTCTGTAGTCTTAGGAATTTAGGCACAATAATATTGGAGGGCTTCTTGAGGGTTTTAGAATTATATTAATTTGAAATTCTAACTGCCTTCTTACCATGGCTGTGGGTATCTTTATCTAGATATTAGAAGATTTCTATTAGTTTTATCTTTTTTTATCTTGTTTTTTCTCTTTTGTCTCATGGTGTCCTATGATCAAAGTCTTCATCAGGTTTTGTAACTTTTGAAGCTATTATTATGCTCACTTTTGTTTTAATTGATGAAAGTGGGTCTTGTATCTTATCTGTTGCTTTCATTGGTTAATTAATAAAGAAACTGCTTGGCCCTCTGATAAGGTAGAATTTAGATAGGCGGAGTAAACAGAACAGAATGCTGGGAGAAAGAAGCCGAGTCAGATTTGCCATGATTCTCCCATTTCAGACAGATGCAGGTTAAGATCTTTCCTGATAAGCAACACCTCGTAGGGCTACCCACATTATTAGAAATGGGTTACAGCAAGAAGTGAGAGCTAGCCAGTAAGAGGCTAAAGCTAATGGGCCAAGCAGTGTTTAAAAGAATACAGTTTCCATGTAATTATTTCAGGTATAAAGCTAGCCGTGCGGGCGGCCGGGTGCCAGGAACGTAGCCTGCCGCTCCGCTCCTTCAACATTTAATTATTGTTTAATATAGTTCTTCAGTTTCTCATGATTTTCTTCTTTATGATCCTGTCTACTTGTCTTGTTTTCCAATGTTCTATTTAGCTTACTGAACTTTAAATTTCAATATTTTTTCTTTGACATTTGATGAATTTCCCATCAAGTTTGCTTACTTTCTTACCCAGGTCTTTTAAAAAATTCCTTATTTCCTTCTCTAAGTTTGAGAAATCTTCAAGGTTACTAATTTTTTTTAACTTAACCTTTGAATAAGTTACTTTAACATTTCAATAATTTCCTTATCATTAGTTTTGATTATTGAAGAGTTATGAACTTTTAGTATTTATTATCTACCTACATTCTAGTTTGCATTTATACAACTTTCTGCTCGTTCTTGTGTTTTCTAAGGAGTCTTCCCAGTGGAAAACCACCTGTTAGGGTTAATATCTTTATTAATATTTGTAAAACAGAATGTAATGACACCAATAATAATTCAAAAGGGAATAGTGATGTGGGAGTGTCATATATCAATCTGTTGATTTCATTGGTTAAGTAATAAACAAACTGTTTGGGCTCATAGCTTAGAACATAGGTGGGTGGAGTAAACAGAACAGAACGCTGGGAGGAAGAGGAAGTGACCTCAGACTCGACAGCTCTCCTCTCGGGGGCAGACGCCTCAGAGAGACACCATGCTGCCCGCTCCCGGGCAGACACACGCGATGAAGCTCCGACCCAGGATGGACATAGGCTAGAATCTCCTTGGTAAGCCAGCTCGTGGGCTACACTAGAAATGGGCTAGTCCAGGTGTGAGAGTTAGCCGATCAGAGGCTAGATAGAAATGGGCCAAGCAGTGTTTAAAAGAATACAGTGTCTGTGTAATTATTTCAGGTAAAGCTAGCTGGGTGGCGGGAAGCAGCCCACCGCTCCTATTGCTTCAGAATAGTGTATTTATGTGTACTAAAATGGAAACATCAGCTATAATACAAATGTTAGAAAAGAACTAAATAAGGATGAATACATGGGAGATAACCTAATAACTTAAAAAGGAGAAAAGTAAAGATATTAATTGCAAAACAGTATCAATGAAAGAGCATGAGAAATGTCAAAAGTCACTAAAAAAACCTAGGAAACACAGAAAATTATATTGGATTAAACCATAAAAATCATAGTCCAGAAGAGTTAATTCATACAAAATTAACCATAAAGATAAAAGCAAGCAAACAAAAAAAACCAGTAATTGTTTCTTCCTTGTTTAGAAGGTCGATTTCTTTTCCCCACAGTTTTCTTTTACATTTTAGTTTGTGTGTGAGACAGCTGTTTTATTTTTCTCTCTGAGTCCAAGCAGGTTAGAACAGAAAGAGCTATTTTCAGGTTGAACTCCTTCCAAGCAGTGAGCTTCTATTATTCTCTCTGGCCATCTGGCAGTATACAAAGCCGTCAAAGTAAACAGTCTCCACTGGCTAGGCATGAGGCTATGATTGGTACCATGTTCCCTGAACTCACAGATGTCCTTCCTATCACTCCTGTTCATATTCACATGCATCTCATCCCTCTGTCTTTACCAGAGTTGAAACTGAGACACATTTGTTTGTTGGCTTCTCTGTGTGACTTGGATTCTGGCTTACACTTTCAGAGCTTGCAGATCTGTCTTTGTTTTTCTTCAGCATTGCATGGCTTGGGTTGTGAGTTGCTAGCATGTCTGTAAACTTGATTCCAAATAATGAGCAATTTCATGTTTCCTATATATTCCCTAATTCTCAGAGTGACCATGTTATCAAATAAAAATTTACAAACTAGAAATATAAAAATATGGTATGTGTTGGTACTGTTATGTCAATAACATAACTCTAATTCATCTCCTAACATAGTTAGTTTCTACAAAATCATTGGGTAAATTATGAATTGGAGAGGATCACTTCTTTAATAATTACTTCTCATGCTGCATGAGATGATGTTCTACAGTTTTAATTACTATATTTGCATAATGCTGGTTGATGTAACCAAAGATAATTCTGACCCTCCTTTTTCAGCTTGAATCATATAGACTCTGATTCTTTTTCTTTTCTACGTAATTATTTACTTTTAATTTTTCTTCAGAATTTTCTCCATGTTTAATATTTACCCTCTCTATCCCAAATTTCCTAATATCCATTTGCCCTTTCCTGCCCAACAGTTTTCCTGTCCTTTAATTAAATACATCATGACAATTTTATGCAGCCCAAGTATTCTTGCTTGTGTGGTTCTCCATTGGAGCATGGGCTACTTACCAAGCAATATATTCTTAAAGAATACTGACTCTCTTTCTCCCAGCAGATGTTAATTGCCAATAATTCCTCAACTACAGTTGGAAGTTTTTCCCTAACTACATTTTCAGTGCTGAGTTTGTCTTGGAAGTGAACAGGTTTTATGTATGCTGTTGATATCACTGTCATGTGTGGAGCTTTCTCCTACATCCAGAAGACTCTGTTCTATATAGTCATTCATCACCTTAATTTCTCATACTCTTTCTACCCCTCCTTTTACACAATGCTAACTGAGAATTGGGAAAAGTGTTTGTGGTATTTATGTTACAATTAGGGCTGAACATTCTATAGTATCTTAATCTCCAAACCTTGGTCAATTGTGCATCTTTGTATAATTTACCATCTACTACAAATAAAAATTTCCATCTGATGACTGAAAGATGCATTAATCTGTGTCTATAATAAGAAGTCATTAGGGGTTGCTTCAATACCATCTCCACTTAGCAGAATATTAGTAGTGGATTTTTCCCATGGGCCTATGATAAATCTAGAAACATGTTATTGATCAGAGTAATAATGGTAGATATGGGTTTCTTCTTGTGAAGAGATTACATAAATTCAATATGAAAGTGGGAGACAATTTCCCTCATGTTCCTGCTGCTATTTCTCCAGTGGACATGTCTTGCCAGGTTAGTCACCATAATACTATGCAGGATATACAAACAGGGATGACTAATAACTACTTTTTTTCTCTCGTAGTGTGCATAGTACATTCAAGCACTATAAAATATAGCCAGTATGGAATGAAGTTTCCATGTCTATATTAGCTTGATTTCTCATTGATATATAGTTCAAATATGTAGTATCTTCAACAATAGGATCTTACTGCTATACACATATACACACATACTTACAAATACATCATGTATATGCATGCATATATATATAAATAGTTAAAATTGAATTGCCGGAAAACAAGGCAAAAAATATCTTAGTGGACACAAGATGCTAATTAATGTAAAACCCAATGCCAGGAATAGGTTACTTCTTTTGAAGTTGTTCATTAGTGATTCCATACAAACCCTCCAAACACTATACACTATTACCATTGTTCTTGGTTACTCTCCAGGACTTCATAGTAAGATCCCTTAATAACTTGCATATCTCCTTCCAATATTACAATACACACACACACACACACACACACACAAATGTATGCATGAGGGCACACACACACATTTAGTGTTGCTTGAATTTACCTATGTTTAAAGTTGACCAGTTGGAATTGAATAACCCATGGTAGGACATTTCCTTGTGTATGATTCATTTCCCTCCCTCTCAGAGGCCATTAATTACCTGTCAGCTTTCTATTTGTGGGTAGAGTCTCCTGAAATTTTCTCCGTATACTTTGGTGTGTCAACTGCTATTGCTATTATGCAGGTTTTTTGTTTAGGTGAGATTTTTGAGATTTCAGGAGCACAGCTTTCCTATCATACGTAGAAGATACTATTTTCTAGCACATGTCCTGGTCCTCTCTTTCTTACAATCTTTCTGCTTCCTCATATATAATTTTTCCCAGAGTCTAGGGGTGGTGACTCTGATCTATAAATTGGCAATTATAAGTCCATGATCAGTCTTTATGTACACTTTGATTAGTTATATATTTCCATAATGATCTCTACCTGATCCCAAAAGAAGCTTCTCTGAGGAGAGATGAGAACTACGCTTATATCTACAGGCATAGAAGTGAGTATAATTACAGTTAGAAATTATATGAGTTAAGAAAAATAATGGAACTATGCTTCTTCTCTAGGACCTACGACCTCTCTAGCCACCTGTTTTTAGCTAGGTTTATAGTACCAAGCATGAGCTCTCTTGTTGCAAGGAGGAGCTTGTTTGTCCTGACCACTCAGAACCAAAATAATCATAGAGAAACTATATTAGTTAAAGCATTGTTTGGCCCATTAGCTCTAACGTTTTATTGGTTAACTCTTAAATCTTAATTTAACCCATTTCTATTAATCTGTATATTGCCATGTGACCGTGGCTTACTGGCAAAGATTTGGCATGTCTGAGTCTGGCAGCTGCCTCATTGTGTCTCCCTGACTCTGCCTTCTTCCTCCCAAATTTCAGTTCTGCTTTCTCCGCCTACCTAAGTTCTGCCCTATCAAAATGCCGAGACAGTTTCTTTATTCATTTGTGTTAATCACAGCACACAGAGGGAAAACCTACATCAATCCCTATCACTATTTTTAAGCCTTAAATCCATTTAGATAGCTGCTAGTTACTCAAAAAAAAGGGTACCACTAATGCACCACTGGAAATATATTTCCACATGGATTAATCATTGTCCTAGTTCATAGAAATAACAAATGGTGGGATCACTGATTACTTTTCTACCTTGACAACTTCCATAGAGCACTCTGATTCTATGAGAGCTAGTCCTTAGGGAGGAGGCTTCTGGGTCAGCTCCAGCTTAATTTCTCCAAGTCTTGGGTTCAAACTGTGTGGTAAATTCAGCAATAAAGCCTTACTTTTAAGTTCTTGGAGACACCCAAGAGCATTGAAAATAGCCCACGCTGTTTTGTGAATCTTTTGCATCTTCTTGACCATCAACTAGAATAGAGGTTTTCCATGTCTGGCACTCTTGTGCTGCAGTTTTTGTTTTTGCTCTTGGGGAGGGGCATTGTCACCCTGTAGGCTATAACTCTATTTAAACCTGCAGATGATGTTGCACAATAATGCATAAAATTATATTGATAATTTTAAATATACCTATAAAATCATAGTTTTCTCTGTGACTTTTTCAATTATTCTTAGTGCTATTTCTCTCACTTTTCTCTTTCTCTTTGTTGTATCCCCTCACCTCTTCTCACATAAATCCACCCCAGTTTTTCTGCTTCACCTCTTCATTCATTTACACTTAAAATATATAATTTCACTTTTTGTATCTGTGTAAAACTTCATTGTACGTCTATACTACATACCTTTTATTCATTTATATGCTGATGAGTATCAATTCTGGCTTCATAACCTGACATTTGTTTATGTTGTCACAGTAAGTATAGAAATGCAGTTATCTTTTTTTGTATGCTACCTTCATTTATTTAGGGTATATATCCAGATGTGGTAAAGCTGAAAAATATGGAAGTTCTACTTTGAATATTTTGAGGCAACTACATGCTTAATACATAACAGGTTAGTGATTTGGGGATCTAATTAATGACATTTCTTATAAATTGGTTTGGAAACAAAAAAAGTTCAACTCCATGAGTTTAGTTAAAGACACTTAACTCTATGAATTAAATGAGTTAATTGGGGGTTATGGCATATATCTCCATAATAATCTTTAAAAAACTATGTAGTAGCCAGAAATTAAATGTCAATATCAAATGCATAGAAACAATCTTCAAATTACAAAAGCATAATTGTTTGTTAATTATTTTTCAAAGTGTTAGTAAACTTAAATCAAACTGATAAGAGGTCATTAGATATTTGCTAGTCTTCTTATAATCTTTTTCTTTGACTTCAATATTTTGTTTGATGACTTTTAAAAGAAAAAAACCCTCAAATGAAGTAGATGAAGTAAATTGAACTGGAATGGATGATACCAAATTACTTTTGATAAAACTGTCATAAGTGATGGTACAGTATGGAGGCAACTCTCTCACCTGTTTACTGGCTGCTGGGGATTAGGGAGCCTTTATGGGAATGACCTAAGGCCCTCTGCAAGTGGGTGACTGTAGTGCAGCTTGATCTGTTTGTGGGGATCCTATCAGTAGGATCAGGACCTGTCCCTGACCCTTGAGCTGGCTTTTGAGAAACTATTCCCCATACTGGGATACCTCACCCAAACTCAATACAGAGCGGGATTTTGATCCTGATTCATCTTGATATAGTATAATTTGTTGACTCCCATGGGAGGCCAGCCCCATTCTGAATGAAGACTGAGTAGATGGGAAGAGGGGTAGATGTGAAGCAGGGGTAGGAAATAGGTAGAGAAGAGAAAGGGGAAACTGTGATTGGTATATAAATTGAATGAAAAATATTATAAAAATATCAGCAAGCTTCAAATGATGGCCTATTATTAACCTCAATAACATTTTCTTATGTGAAGGAAATAATACCTATGCCTTTGCCTTAAGAAAGAGTAGTGAATGAATTTGTACATTATGCAGAATTACTAGATAATACTATTCTAAAATGCTATGAAATTTTTATTATAAGGACAGTGTCACATATGAAATATAGTTATGAGGGTCACAGTATTGTATGAGTCTAGTAATCCAAACAGCTAGAAGAAAAATTAGCAAGAGTGTTATTGTCTGATCAAATCATATCTTTCTATATCACATTCAACTCTAGCCACCAGAATTTGAAAATAAAATGACAAATTGGAACCTCTCTAGATTGGGTGATAAGAATCATAAAGTGTCCCAAAATGCTATAAAAGAATTTACTGGGAGAACTGAGAATTCTGCAAAGGGCAGAAAATGCATGGAAGTGAAGTGTTTTTTATATGTTGATGGACTGGCCTGCTGATGGAAAAGTATAATTATTTCTTCTGCTTTCATAGTGAAAATCAGAGCCAACAAACAGCAGTTCCAGGATATAGTGTGACTAAGTAAAAGTTAAGTAATCTGTCCAAAAGCACTCTTAAAATGGTTAATATGTGACACAATAAATCCCATTTAAGTGGATATTTTAAAAGAGATATTATAAACCTACCTTTCCAGACTCTTATTAGTAGTTTTATACACTGGAAAAGAGTTGTTTTAAATGAAGAAAAATATTGGTAGTCGAGCTTCAGAACAGAGACATAATGGTTATTTTTACTTTATTATTAATGTAAATAAATTTTAAAAAAATAGCTTATAAGTGCTGGTGAGTTAATTCAGATACTTTCCCATAAGACTGTGTTGATCCTAAAACCTACATGGTGGGAAAACAAGCTATTCAAGAGAAGTGTCTTCTGACCTCCATGAATGTATCATGGAACACAAATGTCATGCCCCTCCATATTAAGTAAATATAAAAATACGAAACCAAACCAAATAGATTATATTCTCACTTTGAGAAATATGATCTAATGAATTAATAAAAAACTATTGCACACCATCTTTGGATCTTTTGCACTGATAAGAAATTGATTAATAAGAAGAAACTAAAACATATTAATCAAATTTTCTATTGTCAAAATATTTTAAAGTACTCATATTATAATATTTATTTTAACTATTAAAATAGCATACTGGGAGGAGATTAAGTTTTATTAAAAGTCATCTAAGAATATAGAAAAGTATGTAGACAATATTTAATTGATAATAATTCCCATTAGCAGTAAAAGCATTCTTAATTGGTGACACTAACTAAAAGAAACAATGTTGTTTAATGTCCTGAAAGTCCTCGATTTATTTTAATTTCTAACATATCCTAGAAGGATGTTTTTTAATAAGGGCCTTTGGCATAATAGTCATTTTTTGAATAATTATAGAGCAAATATCTACTGGCAGGTAAATTATTAAAGAGAAATTAAATGTTACCACAGAATTTAAAAAGACCATTTGTTGTTTCTTTGTCTAAATTTGCAAGAGATCAACTAAGGAACTGGAAGTGAAATGTGAAAACTAATGCATTACTTATTCTCTTGCTGTTTTGGAAAACTGCTTTATATTTGCCTGCATGTACTTGCTCACCATCATTAGAGCTCAAATCAAGGGAAAAATAATTTGTCCCAGTTTATGCAGAAAATTATTTGATGAACATCTAGGCAAAGAAATAATGAAAAATGAAGTTTTGTCTTTCTGTGCATGTAATCATTTGGGTACTTAGCAACACCACTTTTCCCTGCAAGTTCCCCTTTTTACTAGTCATGAATAAAAAGCATTAGAAAAATTCCTCTCTGGTACTTCTTACCCAATACTTCTATATCCACCACCCACCCCTCCCTTCTCTCTCTCTCCCTCTCTCTTAATCTCTCTCTCTCTCTCTCTCTCTCTCTCTCTCTCTCTCTCTCTTTCTCTCTCTCAAACACACAAATATAAGTCAACAAGAGAATATTATGTTATTAACAATAATATTTATTAATTATTTATGGTGTCACCAACCCCTGAAAAGTGATGAATTACAGAATTATTGAATGTCCTAAGTTAATAGAATAAATAATTTGGAGTAAAGAGATGTTGTATATATTCAAAACATACAGTGTATCAGGCTACTCTCACTGGTCAGTTTACTCTTTTGATTCATCAATCATTTGAATGAATAACCTAGCTTGCATACATGTCCTTCCCTGTCTGTAGTCAGTACTTTGAGATATGCATTCAGTGAGAGTATTTACATCACAAATTGTCTCAAACCCAAAATACTTACTACATATGATTTCTTTGCTTATTTACTCAATAAAAAATGTCTTCTTCAAGAGTGTGAAAGAGAATAATGAGAACCAAGACCATGACTGTATGATTTTTCATCAAATTGGTTTTGGGCAACTGTATTAATGTAGCAACTGAAGCCAGACACTTTTCTCCATAGTCATCAACAGTTCAAAAAGTGATGAATCTATTCCCAAAGCGGAGCAACTGAACAGTCAGGAGAAAATTCCTACCCAAGAGAATAAAATAGAATGTGTCATTTTTTTGAGATGATCTTTTATAGGGTGATCAAGAGGCTTTCATTTAGTGAATACATTTGCTCACTCAGTTTTGGAGAGTCGCCCTTCATTTATTCTTTCCCTTTGGAAGTACTTTCGAGTGCAAATTACTGCTATCAGAAGCCTTGAACTGAGAGGCTATTATTCTCCTTGCTCAGATTAAATTAATTTTGAACAGTTTAATGCAGCATGTCCAAGCTGCAAGTCCAAGTGGTGTCAAATCTATTTCTCTGCTTTTTTAAAGCTGCACCTTCAAGGGCAGTATGATTCATGGTGAATGTGTTCTTCTAATGTCTTGCTAAGCATTATTATTTTCTTTCATTTGCAAGTCATGAGGCTACAAATGTTAACTATTCTCCTCCTAACATTGTATAAAGAATGCATGATTTAAGCCAGCCTGAGTTTCCAAAAGGGTGCTTATTACATTTACTTGCTTTACAAATGAAATAAAGGCAAAATACTCTGGATGAAAGCAAGAACTTCCAAAAGCTAATGAAACAGTAGAAAGAGAACTGCTTTGGGAAGCACTGCAACATCACTGTTGTGTTAAAGGAATTATCTAGATATAGGCATATGTAATAAAATAAAGGGATTTTAATGATTGTCTATATAATGCTGTTTGTGTTTTTGCAGAGTTGCAAGATGGAAAATGAGCATAAATCTACTTATCTTCTCTCTTCTACTTCAGGCAAAATTTTCTCTCTCCAGTATTCACTCTATCTAATGTATCATGGAAATGTAGTAACGAAGTTGCCTCTGTGTCATTGTACAACAAACAGCCCAAAGAATGCCAGTCGATTAATGGCAGAGAAGAAGATGTGCTTTAAGCAGTTAGAAGTTTCAAAAACCTATCAACCTTGTGTCTATATAAAGTATTTAAACTTTGCAGCTTAAGGAAGTCTTTTCTACAGCTCTAATCACCAGCCCTATGGATTAAGCAAATTAATGTTTTCAAAGGTCTTTTATGAAGATTGATGAAAATCCTATATTGCATTCTTCCTTTAGAGCAGGGTAAAAGCCAAGATTAAGGATACTGTCTTCTGAAAGGCTGCATAAGCACTTTCTTCTTGATATATTACTGTTTTAGTAGATGAAAGAGATGGGCAAAACCTTCTTGACAATACAAATAATTATGTACAATTCCAGGGCTAGACATAACAAAGTTTTAACTTTATGATAATATTGAGAGTACTTTTTCTTTATTATCCATAACACTTAAAAACTTCCATAAAAACTAGGATACTACATTTGAAGAAAGACAATACATTGATGAAAATAACATATAAAACACAAAAAAATTGCAAGTGACTGATTATGTCTTGATGACCATAAGAATGACTTTTGTAAGAGTACAGAAACCAGCATAAAATCAAATACATATGTAAACTGAGAGAGAATAACTGAGAATGAATATATTTATTCACTAAATGCAAAGATATCAAGGGTAAGTGAGCCCCCTATGATATTAAAAGACAATAGCAGCTATATGTTAGAAATTATAATGTATGATTTCTATTTTTTTCATTTCTTGTTTTTATTTTTGGAAAGTATTTAAATAGTCATTATACTAGTTTTCTCATTTAAGAATTGGATTAATAACTATGAAACATACCTTATAGATGTTTGGAGAATATATATATATATATATATATATATATATATATATGGAGCAGACATATATATTTTGTGCTGGAAACAAGTCAAGCATAATGGTACTCATCATCTACATGCTGTCCTTTTTTAATGTAGACTAAGAATGGAGTTGATTTCCTCTACAAAATGATAGAAAATAAAAATATTCCCTAATAAGAGTATAGAAAGAAAGCATTACATTTGATTATGAAATCAAAGAAGTTTTGTAACTTACATGAATCTCGATATTAATATCAATGACAACTCATTTTTCTGTGACAGTATGTGGCTAGGTTGTCTAGAATTTTATATAACTTGATGGAAGTTTTGCAAGGTATACTTAAGTTACAGTAGGAAGTGGTACATTGCATTTCCTCAAAGGGAAGTTGGGAATAGTATACCTTTTTGACTCATGGGGTATTGTGAAATTTGAATCACATAAATATGTGAATGCCTTTGTAAATGGTTATATACTTGCCATATATTAGGGATTATTCCCATCTATCAGACCATATAAAACAAAGTAACTGATAGTTACTTTGACAGTGATCTATTATCTATATATTTACCTTATTTGCCTTAGCACTTTGCAATTTTAGCTTTACTAACTTGCATAATATTTTTCTGGTTTTTTGAGATAACATTTCTCTGCATAGCTTTGGAACCTATTCTGGAACTCGTTCTGTAGACTACACTGGCCTCAAACTCAGAGACCCACCAGCCTCTGCCTTCCAAGTGCTGGGATTAAAGACATCTACCACCATCCTTTGGCCTGACTTGTATTTTATCCTATTCAGCATTCTTGGAGACAGAACAAACAGGATATGAAAATAGATGGAAAAATATTATTATAAGAAATTAGCTCAAGTGATTATGGAAACTGGAATGTCCAAATTCTACTAGACAGGCCAGCTGTTGCTGCAGATCCAAACTAAAATCTTTCTGCAACAGAACTAGGATATGTTAGAAAATAATATCTGAAGGTAATGTACTGCAGAATTCTCCTTTGCTTCCTTTAGGGAGGCTATTTCTTGTGTTCTATTCAACATATAAACCAATGGAAAGAAGGCTTCCCACCTTATGGAGATCTCTATCCCCTAAGAAAGCACACCAAATAGAAATCCTACTCTGAATATATTGAGACAAAAGTGAATCAAGTGATTTCCAATATAATAAATTGTATTGTTATATTGGTTTGAATAGAATTTCATTACTTAAAAACTTTAAAAAGAATCCTTTAAGAAGAGACTACACTGCTTCAGTGTGTGTGTGTGTGTGTGTGTGTGTGTGTGTGTGTGTGTGTGTGTGTGTTTGTAATTAGTTCTTTGAAAATTTTATAAAACACGTTTTGATTCTGGTCACTCGTCCTTCCTCAACCTTTCCCAAATCCATCATCTTCCCCTCCCATTCAACTTTGTTTCCTTTGTTGCAGCATCAAGGCTGATTTGGACTCTCTAACTTTTTTTGGATGTATGACTTTCCTCTTGCGTTTGGCGTACTTATGAAGGGCTATACTTTTAGAGAAAACTGACTCTTCCTTCCATAGCAGCTAAGAATTGCTAATATCTTCTTAGCTAGGGATGAATTTACTAGCCCTTCTCCTGAGCTCCCAAATGTTAGGACTTTAGCTGGCTTAGGTTTTCCCAATTCTCATTCTTGATGCCATTACTGCTGAGTTCATATGTTTACATTCTCTGCTATATTAAGAAGATACCGTCTTCTTGTAATCATCCACAATTACTGAGTGTTGCACTCTTATTACTCCCTTGTAGTAGGAGCTGAGGGTTGCGTTCCTGCCCAGCTCCCGCACGGCTAGCTTTACCTGAAATAATTACATGGAAACTGTATTCTTTTAAACACTGCTTGGCCCATTAGTTTTAGCCTCTTATTGGCTAACTCTCACATCTTGATTAGCCCATTTCTAATAATCTGTGTAGCACCACAAGGTGCTAGCTTACCACAAAGGATCTTAACCTGTGTCCATCTTGGAGAGGAGAGCCATAGCGTCTGCCTCACTTTCCGTCTTCCCATCATTCTGTTCTGTCTACTCCATGTATCTAAGTTCTGCCCTAACAGGCCAAGCAGTTTTCTTTATTAATTAACCAATGAATGCAACAGATAGATAGAAGACCCACCTACCTCACTCCCTTTTATGCAATGTATTCTGAGGCTTAGGAAGATGAATGTGTTATAAATGTTCTACCCAGGGTTAGTGTTCTGTGTAGTTTTGTGTTATATGTATGGTGTGCAATTATGGATCTTCTTACTGATCATCTTTCATTGTGGACAGAAGCTTCTATAATGAGGGTGGAGAGATTCCTTAATCTATAGGGGTAATGGAAAGACATTAGGAATTGCCTTAATAATGTGTCCATTTAGCCAACTAACAGTATTAGGTTCTATCTTGGGATCTGTGATCTGTCCAGCCACAGTGTCTTATATGATAATGGTGCCATGTATATGTATCATCTTATGCATGCAGTGAACTTTACATCTAATCAGGAAGTGGTTTGATGGAGGTGGGTCTTGTATCTTATCTGTTGCTTTCATTGGTTAACTAATAAAGAAAACTGCTTGGCCTGATAAGACATAAAATTAGGTAGGCCCAGTAGACTGAACAGAATGCTGGGAGAAAGAAGCCAAGTCAGTCAGTCGCCATGATTCTCCCACTCCAGACAGACACAGGTTAAGATCTTTCCTGGTAAGCCAGCTCGTGGTGCTACACAGAATACTAGAAATGGGTTAGATCAATATGTAAGAGCTAGCCAATAAGAGTCTGGAACTAATGGGCCAGGCAGTGTTTAAAAGAATACAGTTTCCATGTAATTATTTCGGGTATAAAGCTAGCCATGAGAGTGGCTGGGTGCCGGGGACGCAGCTCCACCACTCCTCTTATTACAACAGAGTGACGCTCCAACGTGATGGACTAATTCCACTTAAAAACCGGAGAGGGCTTTAACAAAAAAGAGAGAGAGAGAGTTTAACACAGCTTTTGGCTGTTTGTGGGTGGGTTGCTACAAAGAAATTTTCCTGACTCAGCACCAGGAAAAAAACTGGCTGTTTTAAAATGCCAGCTTTCTGGGCTGTGCCGCCATTGCTGTCTCTGTCTGGCTCCTGCGGGAGACAGAGCTTTTGAATGGAGCATTTGGAATAAAATGCTATGGCTTGCTTGATGGCAATGTGGACTGCTGTGTGCCTGGAACTGTGTGTGGCTCAGGTTCACCAAAGGGCTCTGAGGCAGGAGTGGCTCAGCTCCACCATGCTGAACTGTGCTGTCCACAGAAAGGAACTATTGTAATTATCATAACAACAGCACAGTTAAGGTTTAGACTGGCAGTAAACAGGCGGTACCTTATTACCTGTACATGGTGCAACTTAAGTTTTTAAGAAGTTCTTAACATTTTAAGAACTGCTCCTGGATAGTAAAAAAAATTACAGATTCACGATAGGACAGATTCAGACATAGGGTTGGGAGAGAGAAAAAAAATATAGAGAATAAAGTTAATGCCTTTAAAAAAAGGAGGGTAAAGTCTTTAAAGAGACAGAGTAAAAGAAATAAAGGAAAATAAGCCACGTAAAAACGGAAAATTCACAGAGACTCTGGATTATATACATTGTGTTTTCTTTAAAATTTTTGGCTGTGAAGGAGCTAAGTACAGAGAGACATTTCATTATATGGGCTGCCAAGCCGAACCATAATTCATATCATAAGGGTATTATGATTTCAGAATTTGTGTCTAAGGATATGATGCTTTGGAGAGGGTCTTCTTTTGTTTTCACAAAGAATGAGACCCTGTGTATTGCTACTATCCCAATATGGTATGATAGACCATGCCCTCCTGAATGGATGCTATGAACACCTTCAAAAAATTACTTCACTCAACTGCAGACTGAGATGAACCTGGCATACAGGTTATACCTAATTAACAACGCCCCCATTCAGCAGGAAGCAGTTTGGAGAGAAAAAAACTGTGCCCATGTTCCCAAATATTGTTTATAAATATTCTTTTACATTTAAAGGGAGATATGATATTGATATGAATAATTTGCATTGGTATGGATTTTAAGGTAAATTTTGTTATATGTATATGCATATTTCTAATCTTGATTAAGGTATTGTGATTGTGTAGTTGATGTAAAAATGTAATGAATATAGGTTGTTAGTGGATAATCATCAATAATAGTCAAGCTTTTAGTCATGTTAGATTTTCTAGATATATAGAGATATATTTCAGTTAGATAGGCATTCTTCATATCTTTCAAAGACTGCAGAATATGGCATTTAATGTTTTAATAACAGGGCTTTTCTGGACAATGAGACATTTCTGCTCCTGGCAGCACCTATCTACTTCAAGAGGAAGATGTGCATCGAAGAGGGTTCTTATGGGTTTTGATAGCCATTTGGGCAAGAAACTGCTCTTGCCTGGACTGTTGCATAAACTGGACACAGAGAACCTTCAGAGAGAGGACTGCTGAACTTGCCTAAAGGTGAGATGGTCTTTCGGGGTTCCTGCTTCATAAAAGAATTCGCTAGACATTCAGGACACAACAGATCGTGACTGAACTGTCTTTGAAAATTCCTGCTTCATGGACATGTCTGCTGGATACTGTGGGCGTGTAGGCCAAAGATGGATGCCCCAATGGTATAGAGGAACTTTGGGTGACTGTATATGCAGCGAGATGTCTCTGTCATTTCTAGACTTTTGGATTTCTTGTTTGCTTAGGTAATATTATATCCTTTGGAGTCTTTGATGGAGTTGAAGAATGAATAGATAGTTATAGTTTTCCATTATTATGATATAGATAAAATAGATAAAAATATTGTAACTGTAATTCTTGTTTTTTTAACTGTTTTGCTATATGTAATTGTACTATGTTAAAATGAAAGCCTTCTTTTTTTAAACAGAAAAAGAGGAAATGATGGAGGTGGGTCTTGTATCTTATCTGTTGCTTTCATTGGTTAACTAATAAAGAAAACTACTTGGTCTGATAAGACAGAAAATTAGGTAGGTGGAGTAGACTGAACAGAATGCTGGGAGAAAGAAAGCCGAGTCAGGCAGTCACCATGATTCTCCCACTCCAGACAGATGCAGGTTAAGATCTTTCCTGGTAATCCCGCTTGTGGCGCTACAGAGAATACTAGAAATGGGTTAGATCAATATGTAAGAGCTAGCTAATAAGAGGCTTGAACTAATGGGCCAGGCAGGGTTTAAAAGAATACAGTTTCCATGTAATTATTTCGGGTATAAAGCTAGCCATGCGGGCGGCTGGGTGCTGGGGACGCAGCCCCACCACTCCTCTTATTACAACAGTGGTTGGTTAATCACATATAATACTGTGGCCAATGTTGTTTTCAGAAATAAGGACTTACTGTCAAGGTCTAGAGAAAGTAGAAAATATACTTCTTTCTGACACAGATAGAAATCTCATACCACAGAGACGAAGATGAACAAATAAAAAGTGTGATTTTGTGAAGCTATAAACTTTTGGGACAGAAAACAATATCATGGCTTAAATTATGAAGAAGCCAGCAGAATGGCAAAAGATCATTAATGGATATACATTGGAGATGTATTTAATATCTAGAATATATAAATAAAAATATATGTATAAATAGAAGGAAAAAAGGAAGAATGAAAGGAAGGAAGGAAGAAAAGAAGGAAGGAAGGAAGGAAGGAAGGAAGGAAAAAAAGAAAGAAAGAAAGGACTAAGAAAATAAACAGGCCAACTAAAATTATGGAACACGAACCTAAAGAGAGTTCTAAAAATATGAAATACAAATAGTTATGAAATATTTTTAAAATGTCCAGCATTCTTAGCAATCAGGGAAAAAATCAAATTAAAATTAATTGAGATTTCATACTACCCCAATCATAATGGGTAAAATAAAACAAAGTCAAAAGAAAACAGCAAAAACAGAGGCAAATGATCATCAATGTTGGCATGAACGTGGAGAAGAGGAAACCATTATTAATTTCTGATGGGAGTGCAAACTGGTACAGCTGTGGTAGAAAAAGTGTGGCAGTTCTTCAAGAGGCAGACACCATATAGGAGAATCGCTGATCATGGCTAGAACTCCCCTGGAAGTTTGACATGTATTTGCTAGTCTTTGTAGTTTTGTAAAGTGCTGTGTAAGCTTCCAGAAAAAGAAAATCAGACTGAATGCATTCTACAGATTCAATGCAATGCCCATCAAAATTCTCAAAAAATTCTTCACAGACCTCAAAAGAACAGTATTCAACTTCATAAGGAAAAGCAAAAAACCCAGGATAGCCCAAGCAATCCTGTACAATATAATAACTTCAGAAGGCATCACAATCTCTGACTTCAAACTCTACTACAGAGCTACAGTACTGTAAACAGCCAGGTAT
>NC_022026.1:4339582-4340918 GCF_000317375.1 Microtus ochrogaster | reverse complement strand
TGATTCTTAAACATAAACCAAAGAAATTCAGCGCACATATCACAATTAGAAAACAATGAGGACCTTAAGAGAGACATACATAGATCTAATCTACATGTTAAGTAAAAAAAGAAAACATCTCCTGAGAAAACTGGAAGCATGGGGACATTGGGAGAGGGTTGAAGGGGAGGGTAGAGACAGGGAGAGGAGTAGATAAAATATAGAGCTCAATAAATAAATCAATAAAAAAGAAGAGAAAGAGAAGAAAACAAACAATAATACAGAGATGAAAACCCTGAGAGCTACAATAATGACTGTTATGGGATAACATACCCACTGATACAGTAGTGGCATAGAAATGTTGGCATTATCTACTTTCTTCTTGAATTAAAGGCCTGTTCTATGAGGCGTAAAATGTGTCTGGAACTATTACTAGGCTTGGAAACTATAATTAGACAGATCATGAGCCCTAGTGGAGAACATACTACTATTATGCTGCTAAGTGGACATAGAGCATTAAATGAAATCCTATTAATTTATTGTTATGCCAATAGGTCTATGTTTCTCTCAAACCCTCACCCAAGGAACTTCTGTTTGTATTAGATGGCATTTCAAACTAGCCCACAGATGATCAAGTTGTAGAAAAAATGAAAGTGTAGAATGTTTTGTCCCAAGGAAATATATGCCACAAGTCACTTCTAAGGCTCAGGAATCAATGCAGAAGAGGGAAACATGTATAAAATCAGAGGTGGTAAATAACTATAACAAAACAGTGACTTCTAGACACAACATGGCTCACAAAGTTTTGGACAGCATGTACATAACCCATGGCAACATAAGGCAGATCAAATCCCAACATTTAGATCCTATACACACCTCCTAATCAATTGCTAATTGTTAATTACAGGAAAGGTAGGTTCAGTTTTCTCTAAGAGTACAATTCTTATGAAGTTGATCACTCCAGTGGAAGACAACACATCTAAGAATATATGGAGAGCACAAAGTTTTCATCGGGCTACCAGGCGACCCTGTTTAGGTACTGAGGATTTCCATTTGGACAGGCGACCCACCCAGAGAGGATCTCGCCCCGCCTGCCAGGTTTTTTCCTTTTGTCCCCGGATCATTGGGCTACCAGGCTGCCCTGTTTAGGTACTGGGGAGTTCCATCTGGACGGGTGAGTGTGTGCTCTCCAGGGGCGGACTGTCCTGGAAGAGAGCACAGGCCCCCCTCCCCCAGCTCCTTCTGCAGGGTTGTCTTTCTTACACATGACCCCCTCCCCCACAAGCCTGCCTTTTCTGCTAGGTCCTCCGCTCAGGAACAGTTTTCTGCTCCTACACTAAGGCGACCCACCCAGAGC
>NC_022026.1:4333792-4336491 GCF_000317375.1 Microtus ochrogaster | reverse complement strand
ACTTAAAAAAAATAAAAAAATAAAAGTAAGATAAATAGTTGGGTAGTTAGGGAGGGGGTATATCTGGGAAGAATTAGGGGAAGGTGATAGAATATGACCAAAATACATTATATGAAGCCACAAAGAACTAAATTTACAAAGAGGAAAAATAAATCTACTGCACATCCAGCTTTACAACTATTGAGCATATAGCCAAAGGCCTCTGTATACCACTATAGCAACAATTGCTCTTCCATGTTCACTGATGCTCACAATAGCCAAGAGATGTAAACAGATGAGATAAATGGATAGTAAAAATGTCATTTAGAACAGAATATTGATCATTTTTTAAAGTGAAATTTAGAAATTCACAAGTGAGTGGGTACAGCTGTAAATATTCATTTTAATTGAGGTAACCCGGTCTGTGAAATATATGTTTTGGGTTTTCTTTCATTTTTGGATATTATCTTTGAATCTTTAGAAAAATATGGCATTTCAAATACTCACAAATGTTAGGAAATTAGTAAGCCCCAATAGGGAGGTGCTTTCAATGGAGGAGAAGTAGAACACACTGCTATACAGAGTTAAATAAAAATTACAGATTGTAAATAGATAAATTGGGCTTGGAGAGATAAAGACAAAGTAAAAGAAAGAATTTGAGGGGGATAAATAACACTAAAACTTCAAAAAAGTCATATGGAAATGGAAACCAACTATTGTAAAAATCTTTCTAAAATATATCTTTACATATACACAAAACGGATTAAGATAATGTTATTCAACAATATGGCAACATTGTCTGACTAGACACAAGAGTAAAAAACATATATCTAGAACTGATAATGAATTATTTATTTTGAAATTGGTGGCCAAAGATATCCTAAAGACCTTGAAACTTTACTCTATGGGTTATTACTAATCAAATGTTAGTTTTAAATAGTGTGTATCATTTTGCTATGCCATCATTCTTCCTCACATATTATAATATTTATGATGTTTTCTGATAGCATATAATTCATATTTTACAATAGAAACCATTGATAAGATCAAAATATCCCCTCCAAATTGACAAACTGAATAAGGATTTCTATATACAATTTATATTCTTTCAAATGCTTTTTTATTTTCATAACCCATTGAGTAAAATTTGCATTACCCATATGCATACATTTGTAGGACCATTCACTTGGAGCATGATCAATCTACCAGGGTCCATACTCATAAAGCAAACTGAGGCAACCCCTTCTATCATCAGTCATCACTATCACATAGAGATGGGAGACTGTGTGTCTTTCCATGTCTTCTTCCTAATATGTAGTTTTGACCACTGAATCTTTAGATTTCTCTGTTTCACTTAGAGTACCTATAAGAAGCCAGGAAAATGGTAAGTGGCCATTGATGGAGAAGGTAGATGATATGTCTTTAACTGAAGGAGATACAGTAGAACACAGGATATAAGACAGGAGTAACGGGAATAATAAGTGGAGATTTAAGTTGGGTGAGGGGATGGAGGTAGGACAAAGAAACGGGCTGATGATGAATAAATAAAACTAAGGATGTTTGAAAGTATAATATTGAAATCTATTATTTTATAGTTTCCCAGCAGTAAAAAACAATGATATATTGAATTTTGCATGCAAATGGGTGGAACTAGAAAACACCATCCTGAGTGAGGTAACCCATACCCCAAAAGATGAATATAGTATGTACTCACTCATAAGTGGATACTAGCTATAAACAAAGAGCATTGATACTATAGTTCATGATCCTAGAGAAGCTAAGTAACAAGGTAAACCCTAAGAAAAACATATATAGATCCACCTGGAAAATCAAAATAGACAAGATTGGGACTTTGTTGCCTGATAAAATTGGGAACAAAAATGAAAAGGGAGGGTGGAATGGGAAGAAGAGGGATGAAGGTGAGGGGCAAGTAGAACTCAGAGGAGAGGTAAGGAGAACTTGAGGGATTGGGATAGTTGTGATGGAGGAAAAAGAGAGATGAGAATAAGGAAAGAGATATTTTGATTGACGGAGCCATTATGGGGTTACCAAGAAACCTGACTCTAGAGAAATATCCAAAAACCCACAAGGATGACTCTAGCAAAGACACTAAGCAATAGAGGATAGGATGCCCTAACTGGCCTTTCCCTTTAGTCAGATTGATGAATATCTTAAATATCACCAAGGAACTTTCATCCAGAAACTGATAGAAACAGAGGCATAGAACCACATCAGAGCACTGCACTAAGCTCCCAAAGTGCAGATGAAAAGTGGGAGGAATGATAATATGAACAAAAAGATCAAGACCATGATGGGTGCACCCACTGAAACAGTCTACCTGAGCTAATGGGAGCTCACCAACCCCAGCTGGACTGGGAAGGAACAAGCACAGGACCAAACTAGTAACTCTGAATGTGGTTGAAGGTTGCATGGCTGGGACAAAATAAGAGCCACTGGCAGTGGCACCAGGATTTATTCCTATTGCTTATACTGATTTTTTAGAAATCTGTTCACTTTGAATAGATACCTTGCTCAGCCTAGATATATAGTAGGGAGGGCCTTGGACCTTCCCCGAACAATGTTCCTTACCTTCTCTGAGGGGTAGATGGGGGTGGGGTGGGAGCTATGTAGAAGGAATGGGAGAAGGGGAGGGAGTTGGAACTTGGATTGGTATATATAATGAAAAAAATAGTTTGTTTACTTTATTTATTTATTTTTTT
>NC_022026.1:4330506-4332822 GCF_000317375.1 Microtus ochrogaster | reverse complement strand
TCTGAGGCGTCTGCCCCCGAGAGGAGAGCTGTCGAGTCTCTGAGCTCACTTTCTCTTCCTCCCAGCATTCTGTTCTGTTTACTCCTCCCATCTACGTTCTAACCTATCAGGGCAAGCAGCTTCTTTATTTAATCAACCAATGACCTTCCTCCATCATAAATGCATGCATTCTTAAAAATACATAGATAATATATAAGTAAATAAATGTCAAACTCAATATTTTTTACACACTTATGTAAGATATTACTAGAAACTTCTAATGTTGCAAAAACAGTAATTTAGTGAATGTTAAAGAAGAACTCCTGCTTTCTTTTCTTCATGTTTCTAGGATTTTTATATCATTTCATATCTTGACCTTGTCATTTTTATATTAGATTCCTTATATCATAGAATATCTGTTGTGACATTTGTATTTATTTTGCCTAATTTTGTTAATGTTCATTCATGTTACAGCATATATCAAAATTTTCTTTCCATTAAATATTAGTCTTCCTATATGTATACACCACATTTATTTATAGAACAAACTACTCATTGATATTTAAGTTGTTTCTTCTTTTCAGCTCGATGTTTGTTTATGCAGTAAACATGTGAGCACAAATATATCTTTGAGACATTGATTTTAGTTTTCTAGAATTTATGCACATAATTGGATTTATTGGATCACATATCTTAGGAAATTATATGATTTTTACATGACATAAACTTAAGTGTAGTCTATCTGATAATATTATTAAGGAAATGTGCTAGTAAATGTAAAGCTTCAAGATTGTTCTTGGTGGAAGAAAATGAGGTATTATATAAAATAAAAACTGAAAACTAGAAACACACACAAATATATATATATATGTATATATATATATATATATATATATATATATATATATATCATATATACCTACAAATATAGTATTATGTTTCAGAAGTTTCTTTGAACATTTTACTTTTTAAGGTAACTATTTATTTTGTATGTGTTGTAGAAGCCATTATATTGGTTTTATTTCACTTTCCTTTCCAACAATGATTGATTGACCCTTTAGTGTCATTATTTATTTCAAGACATGTCATAATACACCTGTAGGTCTTTTGTTTTTTGTTTGTTTTTTTGCTGTTTTTAGGCTCTACTATTTTTAGATTTTTTAGGTGACATTACCACAATTATGTCACCCTGTGACATATTATTTCTTAGATATTACTAAGGAATATACCAGAACACCTAAGAAATCTAGAAATGGCAGAGCCTGGTGTCATTATGTATGCTTGTTTACTCTGTTTTATAATCAATGGGAATATAAAAATTTCTGTAATTCAAGAATAGGAAAATTGAATTATTTTCAGTGGAATGGTTATCCTGGACCTTGTTCGGTGAAATTTAAAAATGTTGTCTTCTCAAATACTGCTTCTAAGTGTTGAATAATGACATTTCTGTAATCAAGGAAGTAGTGGTAGAATATGAACTCACAAGAAACTATGGCCAAATACCCTAAATCTTATGAAATAGCCCAAACTATTCTCCATCACACTAAATTGTCCATATTGATCTCAAATACCTCAAATATATATTCCAGGTTGGCCTTGGACATTCACTAATGATGGATAAGCTTCCTATATTATGACTATACCATGATTCCTATGCCAGATAACATTTTAAAAGATTTGATATGCTCAAAGATTATTTGAAGTCTTAAAATATTTTAAGTTTACTTTAGAGAAGATAAAGAAGAATCATAACTTAATTCATGAGAGAACTGTTTTCAAGAAGTTACCAATAGGAACATAGACTCTTTTGACAATCACATTTAATGATTTTCTGCTTACAATCTGGCTAAGAATATACATATTATTTTATAATGGTCTGAAAATTCATATGGAACTAAATCAAAAACTAACTGATTATGTATTTTGTGAAGAATATTTGAAGACATCATAATTCAAGTTATACTGTGGTTACTGGTAGTCTTTTAAAACTGAATTTACAGCAAGAAGTAGGATCAACTGACAAAACAGAAAAAAACAGTGTGAAAAGTGAAGTTCAAGAGTACAGGTAAGCCGGGCGGTGGTGGCGCATGCCTTTAATCCCAGCACTTGGGAGGCAGAGGCAGGTGGATCTCTGTGAGATATTGACCAGCCTGGTCTACAAGAGCTAGTTCCAGGACAGGCTCCAAAACCACAGAGAAACCCTGTCTCGAAAAACCAAAAAAAAAAAAAAAAGAGTACAGGTACTCATAAAGTTGTAGACTAAATTAATATGTTTATATTTTGTGTTACATTCATTTGTTCATTTACAAATAATATTTGCATATATATATGTATACA
>NC_022026.1:4306735-4330406 GCF_000317375.1 Microtus ochrogaster | reverse complement strand
TAGGTCATCAGGTTTGGTGGTAAGTTCCTTTACCCAATGAGCTATCTTGTTGGGACCCAGAACACCTGTGTTTATATCTGTACACAAAGGAATTGCTTGTTAAAGAGATCAGGACCATTAGACGCTAGCCATGGACTTTTCACTGGAAAAGAAAAGTGCCATGAGGCTCTATTTTACAAGGCTTTATGTTTGAAAAATAAACCTTTAATTTTAAGATAATTAAAATCTGAGAATTCTTCAAGTTTCATTAAGTTTCATTTTGTGTTGTGATATGACCATAAGCCTTTGAGAGACAAGGGTAAATGCTATAAATCAACCTGAAATATCTATCAGAGGCTTGTGTTTTCAGTACTTGATTTGCATTCATGGAGTTTATTTTTCTCTTTTCATTTTTAATTATCTCTCTCTCTTTCTCTCTCCTCTCTGTTGTTAAATATTGGCTTTACTATGTACCTCAGGCTGGCCTTGAACATGCAATCCACTTTCCTCAGGCCACTAAGTACTAGAATTTCATACATTTATTATCTGGTTGATTTTCTGTTGTGCTATATTTAAGGTTGTGAGGCTTTTAGGAATTTGGACCCTAGATGGCAGGGCCAAATAAGCAGGAATGTGCTTTAGAAGCAACCATTCCTGGTTCTTGTTTGGTTTCTGCATCTCCTTAGTACGCTCTTATATAACAATTTCTAGCTATGTCCTCACTACTAACATCTCCATTGTATCTTACTGTACCAACTGGTTTTATGTCAACTTGACAACAGCTAAAGTCATTTGAGAAGAGCAGAGCTCAAATGAGAAAATATCAACAATAGATGTGCCTTTCAGGTAGTCTATGTAGCATTTTCTTGATTAATGATTGATGTGAGAATAGCAATCCACTGTGGGTGGTGACATCCACAGGCAGAGTATCTTAGATGATATAATAACACATACTGATCAAGCAAAGAGGAGCGCATCAGTAAGGAAAACTTTTCTATATCTTTGTTTCAGTTCCTACCCAGAAGAACCTTCCTGTGCTTTCCTCCATAGGCTCTGACACAAAATATGTAACCCAAATAAGTTATTTTTTCCTCAAGTTGCTTTTGATCATGGTATTTTATTAGAACAATAGAAAACTAAGTCAAAACTTTCATGATGAACAGAAATTCCTTTGAACTCAGAGGTAAAATCAACCTTTCTCACTACCAAATCACAATTTGTTTATTCAATGTTTTTTTACTGCCTTTCATAACCTAATATCATAAGTTAAAGTATATTTGCTTTTATAATGTGATTTCTAAAGATATGACTACCATCAGTCATATTTTAATTTTTTTTTTTTTTTACTTTGTGATGGGGAAGCTCAGCCAATCACATTTGGCTTGGGTATGGCCGCTTGGGGCCAAGGAAGAAGAACCTGGGGATCCAGGTGCCCGCCCCTTGTTTTGTCTCTGTCTACTGCGCTGGACCCAGGTTGTGTGAGTTTTCCCCTTTTTCCAACTATTAAACTAGATCTGTTATATTGAGCTTGTCTGATTAATCCTAGCTTACCGGTCAATTACGCCTGTCATTTGGCGCTCCAACGTGATGGACTAAATCTACTTAAAAACCTGAGAGGGCTTAAAAAGGAGAGAGAGAGAGTTTAACACAGCTTTTTTGCTGTCTGTGGATGGCTTGCAGCAAAGAAATTTTCCTGACTCAGCAGCAGGAAAAAACTGGTTGTTTTAAAATGCCAGATTTCTGGGCTATGCTGCCATCGTGATCTCTGTCTGGCTCCTGTGGGAGACAGCTTTTGAATGGGGTTTGTAATTAAAGTGATATGGCTTGCTTGATGGCAATGTGGATTGCTGAGTGCCTGGAACTAAGCACAGCTAAGGGGGACCAAATGGCTCTGAGGCCCCTGCGCAGCTCGGCTCTGCCATGCTGAACTTGCTGAACTGTGCTGACCTCAGGCAGGAACTACCATATTTATCATAAAAACAGGGCAGTTAAGGTTTAGACTGGCAGTAAACAGGCGGTACCATATTACCTCCTCATGGTGCAACTTAAGTTTTTAAGAAATGCTTAGCATTTTAAGAAGTGCTCCTAGACAGTAAAAAAGTTACAGGCAACACAATAGGATAAATTCAGACATAAAAGACCTCTGAATGGGTTATGGTGTTAGACATACGCAGGCTTGGGAGAGAGAAGAAAAAGAATATAGAAAATAAAGTTAATGCCTTAAAAAATGGTAAAGTCTTTAAAGAGACAGAATAAAATAAAGTGATAGAGTAAAAATAAGCCACATAAAAATGAAAAATTCACAAAGGGCCTGGATTATGTATTTTATTGTGTTTTCTTTAAAACTTTTGACTGTGAAGGAGCTAAGAACAAATAAACATTTCATTAAATGGGCTACTAAACTGAACCTGCATATATGTTCTAAAGTTATCATGACTTCCAAATTTGGGTCTAAGGATATAATGCTTTGGAGAGGGACTTCTTTTGTTTTCACAGAGGATGAGACCCTGTGGATTGCTTCTATCCCAATGTGGTATAAACCACGCCCTCCTGAAGGTTGCTGTGAACACCCTCAAAAAATTACTTCACTCAACTGCTGACTGAAATGAACCTGACCCATTGGTTATACCATGAAAGACCTAAATAACAGTGCCCCCATACAGCAGGGAGCAGTTTGGAGAGAAAAAAAAAACTATGCCCATATTCCCAAATATTGTTTATAAATGTTCTTTTATATTTAAAGGGGGAAAGGACATAGATATGAATAATTTACATTGGTATAAATTTTACTCTATTGGTATAAATTTAAAGCCAATTTTCTTATATGTATATGTATTTCTGACTAAGGTATTGTGATCGTGTAGTTCATTTAAAAATGTAATGTATAATTAGAAAATATAGGTTGTTAATGGATAATCATCTATAATAGTCAAGTTTGTAGTCATATTAGTTAGACTTTCTAGATGTGTATAGATATATTTCAAAGACTATAGAATATGGCATTTAATGTTTTAATAATTTAGGACTTTTCATGATAATGAGAGACGTCTGCTCCTGGCAGCACCAGCTACTTCAAGAAGAAGATGGGCATTGAAGGGGCTCCTTATGGAGTTTGATAGCCACTTGGGCAAGAAACTGCTCTTGCCTGCACTGTTGCATAAACTGGACACAGAGAACCTGCAGAGAGAGGACTGCTGAACTTGCCTAAAGGTGAGATGATCCTTTGGGGTTCCTGAATCATGAAAGAGTCTGCGAGTCATTCTGCAGGACACAGAAGAAAGTGACTGAACTCTCTTTGAAATTTCCTGCTTCATGGAAAATGTCTCTGGATACTATGGGCCTGAAGGCCAAAGATGGATGCCCCAATGGTACAAAAAAATTTTGGGGACTGTATAGGCAGTAAGATGTCTCTGTCATTTCTAGAGTTTTGAAAGTTGCTTACTTCTTCTTTACTTAGGTAATATTATATCCTTCTGGAGTCTTTGATGGAGTTGACGAATAAATAGATATAGTTTTCCTTAGTTATGATCAAAGATGAAATAGATATAAATATTGTAACTGTAATTCTTGCTTGATAACTGTTTTGTTATATGCAATTTTACTATGTTAAAATGAAAGCCTTTCTTTTTTTATTTAAACAGAAAAGGGGGAAATGATGTGGGTGGGTCTTCTTTCTATGTGTTGCTTTCATTGATTAATTACTAAAGAAACTACTTAGCTTGATAGGTCAGAACATAGGTGGGTGGAGTAGACAGAACAGAGTGCTGGGAAGAAGGGAAATGAGGCAGATGCCATTGAACCAGCCGCCAGGTCAGATATGCTTAATCTTTCCTGGCAAGCCACCAACTCCTGGTGCTACACAGTTTATTAAATATATGGGTTAATCAAGATGTGAGAGCTAGCCAATAAGAGGCTGAAACTACTTGGCCAGGCAGTGTTTAAATGAATACAATTTGTGTGTTGTTATTTTGGGGCATATGCTAGCCAGGTGGCCGAGAGCCTTCAGCCCGCTGCCCCTTCTACAACTTTGAGAATTTAATATAACCAAATATCTTTTTAAAAATATTTATTTATTATGTATACAATAGTCTGTCTACATGTATGCCTGCAGGCCAGAAGAGGCACCAGACCTCATTACAGATAGTTGTGAGCCACCATGTGGTTGCTGGGAATTGAACTCAGTACCTTTGGAAGAGAAGGCAATGCTCTTAACCACTGAGCCATCTCTCCAGCCCCCCAAATATCTATTAAAATATCTTCAGGAAAGCAGAAATATATAAACTCTCAACATTTCTCAAGAACATATAATAATGTTAGACCAATGTTTTATGTACTTCAAATGAATCACTGTGTTGATGATAAAATAATTGAAAACTAAATTTAATATTGACTTTCAATAGGGAAAATACTTGTTTTCTTAAAGAAAACAAGAAGGCATCCTCCCCAAATATGAAACACAGACATTTTATTATCACATGGAATAATAGAAAGGGGGCTCTCAGTGTGTATCTAAGGTTATGAAATTAGAATTAGATTTTCTGTATGAGACATGTAACTGATATAAATTTTAATTACTATACTGCTTCTGAGGAGGAAATTAGTAGCAAATGTTACATTGCAAGATTAAATCTGACAGTCAGAACTAAGAAGTAGAAAAATATTATTAGCACAAAATTGATATGTGGTAACCTAGGAATCTCTCTAAACTTTGCTCTCTCATGAAGAATCTGAGGTATCTATGCCATAACTACTGATCTGCCTGTACTAGGAGCCTGCTGTGAATGGGATTAGAACATCCCAGAGCTTATAAATGTAATAGCTTCAAGAGAGGTGTTCATTTTATCTGGTCACTGGTTCTGCAGTAAAACCAAGCTGAAGAGAGAGATTGGTCAGACTGCAAGGACATAATCAAAGACTGTATACAACACACCGGGCAAGATATAGCTAGAATAGCATAGGCTGTGCAGAAAGCAGCCAAAGGGTTGTGTAGAAATCTGAAGATGAAATTCTTCAGCAGTGTCCAGTTTTATGTCCCTTACCATTGTCATCATTTACATTGTCAAAACAACAACACCTAGAATTACATAGGAGATATGTTTTTTAGCCATGTCTCTAAAAGAGTTTCTATACTGACTTAATTATGGCAGGAGATCTTTCCTAAAAGTGAGCAGCAATATTATTTGGCAGTGGTCCTTAAATGAAAAATAAAGTACAAAATAATAGGCTTTCTCTGGCTTCAGCTACCATGATTTCCCCACTACAATGGAGAGGTCCCTTAAACTATGCGCAAACATAAATCCCTCCTTTTCTAAATTGACTTTGTCTGGTATTTTATACCAGAAACTATAAAAATAATAAAACTAATGAATATACACAACAATGATTAATCACAAGGGAATAAATGCACAGGAGAATTGGGCTGAATAATGTCATCTGGTCATTATTATGACTTTTGACTGGAAACAGATTACCCAGCAACTAAAGAGAACCCATGTGATTAAACCTCCCTTAAGCTTCCAAATTTGCAGTCAAGGAAAGACTTATTAGAGAGTCCAATCTTCCATACACAAGAGACAGAATTGTAACTGTTACATGGGGATTCATAAAAGAGAATGGTGAACAAAAATGAAGACCAAGCACAAATGTCTATCAGAAACAAGGAAATGTATGAATATAGAGAAAAATAACCATCCCTTCAACTGCAGAGACAAAAGAATACTTTTCAAAACTATAGTCCATTAAGTCAGAAATCTAAAAGACATGGACAACTTTGTTGATTCATACAAACTACCAAGGAAAAACCAATGTGAGATCAACAACTTAAACAGATCCATAATAAATAAGGATATATAAACAGTAATAAAAAGTCATTTAACTAAAACAAATGGAATGTTAGATGGATTCATAATAGAATTCTACCACTTTAAATGTTATACAGAAAATACTTAAATTATTAAAAAATTAGAAACAGAAGGAAAACTTTTAAATTCTGTTTACAAAGCAAGCATTGTTACATTGTGGGGGCTTCTTGATCATCCCAGCTGCCTGACTGCTTACCCCCAAAATAATCACATAGAAATTATATTCATTAAATCACTGCTTGGCCCATTAGCTCAATCTTCTTATTGGATAACTCTTACATATTAATCTAACCCATTTCTATTAATCTGTACTTCATCACAAGGTCATGGCCTACCAGCAAATTTTCAGCACATCTACCTCTGGTGGCATTGGAGGCTTCATGGCATCTCTCTGTCTCTGCCTTCTTCATCCCAGAATTCAGTTTCATCTTCCCCGCTTACCTAAGTTCTGCCCTATCAACAGGCCAAGGCAGTTTCTTTATTCATTAATGGTTATCACAACATACAGAGGAAAATTCCACATCAAAACAACACTCTAATGTTCAAACTATGTAAAGACACAACACAAAAGGAAATAACAGATGAACATAGATGGCATGTATATATCTTAAAGAAATTTGTGCCATTAGGGCTAATAATGCTCCCCACAAGAGCTACAGACAAAAATCCTAGTACCATGAATGAGAAACCTGGATTCAAATTGTTATTTAGAGCAACCCAACACTTGCAAAACAATATACGCTATTGTTGCTGCTTTTGCTTGTCTTCCAGAAGTTGAAGGTACATTGGAATTACTTCAGACTTCAGACAGAGCTTTCTGAAAATCTGAGCTGTTGAAACTTGAAAGTCTCCCTCTCACAGTCTTTCTTTCATAGTACTGGTAAGTAGTAATCAAGCTGTCCATACAAGTTAGCAGTCAATAGTACTATCCAACTGGGATTCCTGTGAATCACAATAAAATGACCAGTGTGCTAAGTGTTATATCTAAAAGTGCAATAGTAGCACTCATATCTTCCCGTTAACCAAAAGCTGTACTTAAAGTCTACTCAATAGGAGAGAAATCATGACTAGTACTAGAAACCTAGACAACTACCTGTACTTCGTGAGGTCATGGATCTTAGAAGAGAGTTTATTACTGCCAGTTTTTTAGACTAGCATAATTGAATGTGTGTGTGTGTGTGTGTGTGTGTGTGCGTGCGTGTGTGTGTGCGTGTGCATGTGCGCAGTGTACACCAGTGGTGCAGGAGAATTGTCTGTATTCTGTCAATCATGTTATAAATAAATACTGATTGGCCAGGCAGGAAATATGGGGGGGGGGGAACCAGACAGGAAGTAGAAATGATGTAATGAAAAGAGGAGGATTCTGGGAAGGAGGAAGTTAGTTCCTCCCACTCCTGCCCAGACCACTGAAGCAGAAGAATGTGATCTGCCCCACTGAAACCACTGAAGCAGAAGAATGTGATCTGCCCCACTGAAAGAAGGTACTGAGCCACATGGCTAATATAGATAAAAAAAATGTGTTAATCAAGTTAGCCAGTGAGAGGCTAGAGCTAATGAGCCAATCAGCTTTGTAATTTATGGAGACCTATGTGTTATTTTCTTTGCAGCCAAACAGTTGTGGGGTACCTTGTGGAAGGACAAAAACCCCAACAACAGACAAGCCAGGCCTACTCTGTGTACATAAGTATATGTTGTATAATATATATGTACATATATATCAGTCCTAATCAAGAAGATCCCCTTTACATGAAACAGATAACATTACAGCAAACCACAACTGTTCATGATGATCAACCAATCATGGGAAGCATAACATTATTGGATACATCTAAAACAAAACTTGTGCACCTAAGGCTTGTCAGAGAACATTATAGAAGAAGTGACAGGCAGAGCCAGGGTATCAGATTGCATCTCCTGAAATGATAGGGAAGCTGTATCTGTAATACCACAACAATATGGCTGCCTAATCAAGACCTGAGCAATGCTATAAATAAACATGCTAACTTGAAAGGGGAAATCTCACATGGTCCCTCTCCCAGATGAAGAACCAAGCAAGTAATTATGACAGATAGAATTAATCTTTTTCAGGAATTGGCTTCCCTAATTTGTTAATAAATACAAAGTGTTCAGCCCTGAGATCAAATAAATAGGAGGAACACTAAACAGACTTAGCATGTTGAATTTTATATTTTTATGTTTACATATATATGTAATGATAGTAATGAAAATGTGTCCAGGATTTGAGAGCAAGTAGAGTTAGTGGAGGAGTTGGAAGGAGGAAAGGGAAGGGTTACGGTTATACAATTATATTTTAATTTAAACATAATTTAAATTAAAGATTAGCCCCAAAGCAAACATAAACACATTAAATAAGAGAATTCACTATGTTCAAGTTATTTTTTTCCAGAGATTCAGTGACAGTTCAACATATGTAAGTCAATAAATGTAAAATTGTGCAAATGGATTAAAAGACAACAGTCACAATATAAAGCCTTTGACAAAATCTGACATTCCTTCATGGTAAAAGTCCTAGAGAGAGTAAGATGAGAGGAAACATCTGTCAATATAATAAAGACTATATATAGCAAGCCTGTGGTTTATATTATCCTAAACTTGAAGTTATCCCATTATAATCAGAAATGATACATGGATGTTCAGTTTTCCTGTTTCTTTTTGATATTGTGCCAGAAGAACTAGCTGGAGAAATAAAACATGTAAATAAATTTAATAGTATGTAAGTAGGAAAAGAAGAAGTCATGTTATCCTTCTTTTCAGATGATATGATATACTCAGAAGATGTCAGGAGTTCTACAACTAGAAATGATCAATACTTTGAACAAAGTAACAGGAGAAAAACCACTTTACAAAGAGCAATAGCCTTTTGTACACAATTAATAAGCATGTTAAGAAAGATATCATGGAAACAGTGTCACCTACAATAACTTAAGAAGTAATAAAAGAGCATAAGTGAATGAAATTGAAACCTAAGGAGAAACACATAAAATCAATCAAAAAGAATAACAGTAACTACAAACCTTTATCCACTTAAACTTAAAAAAAAACCACTGAAGATTTAAATAGATAAAATTAGAGGCTAAACAGGAAAAACAGATTCCAAATCCATAATGATTAGGAAATATTATTGAAATTTTATTTAGCAAAAAAATCTGAAAAAAAAACTTGAATTTAGGAAGCTTCATTTGCATATATTACATACCAGAATTAAACCATAAATGCATAAACTATCTTCAAATGGCTTGTATCAAACAATGACAAAGAAGGAATAAATAAAAGCGTGTGACCAGACAGTCATTATTAAGTTTTATGAAACCTTTAAGGAAAGGGTTAAGATAATCAATACACATACCTTTTAGATTGTATTCTTTTATTATTATAGGTATAAAAAGTATGAACATTATAGTTTCATATCAGGTTTTATAAAAGCCAGAAGTTGATGAGGAGTGCTGCGAAGTAGTATCTGGACATCACAGGACCAAAACTCTCATAAAGTCACTGGAGCTATGGTTACCTGCACAAGTCTTGTATAAAATTAGTCTCTGAACATTCTATCATGGAAAGGCAGGGATTCATGTCGCCTCAAAGCTCCCAGAGTATACATTGAGAGGTAATAGTGGCTGGAAGAAGGCTGTCACTGCAAACAGTAATGAATCTAGTGACAACTTGCTGGCAAATAGCCCCTTGTCCATGCTCAAGCAGGCAGTATATTTAAACTCAGTGGGCCACAAATGGAAAAAAATGGTGAGAAAGAAAGTTGCAAATTCAGGTTTAAGTAAAAGGAAAGGGGATGAGATAGATTTATAAAGGAGTCAAGAAAGACTAAAATTTATTATATGCATGCATAAAATGTCAAATAATGGAAAATAGATTAACTTTTAAAAAGTAGCTATGCATGAGTACCAAAATGTATCCTTATTATTAAACTATGTGATAGAATGTTCTATATTTAAAGATGACCACCAAAGCACATATTATAGTTCTGTGTCCACAGATGCTAATAAATGTATTTAAACTTTTTCTTGACTCTGAGAAAAAAAATCCAGAAATGAAATGACAACTATTCTTTAAAGATTGAAAGGAAACTTGATAGACAGTCCTTAGTAATTATGGACATAATGAATGTCAATAGCCTCAGATACTCAGCAGCTTGCTCATATTGCTATAATGCAAGGCATAATGGAAAGGGCTTAAAGGCAATTAATTTGAAAGAAGTAAAGTGAAGGATTCTTTACAACAGATATAGTTGACCTGTGCAATTTTCTGGCACAGGACGCTATTGGGAAGACTCATTTGTAGCTGGATCAAGCATGAATCGTGAAAGTTAGGTTATCGGAACTGAGGAAATAACCTGAAGAAAATTAAGCTTTTAAAGGAAATGTGCCAGAACATAAATTCCATATGAAACAAATAGCTAATAGAACATGATACTAAACTATTGCATTGGAAAAGCATTTAAATTTTTATCTCCAAACCAATATTTTTTTTTGTGAATTATCCCGCGACCATTTTACCTGTAGAATATAGAAAGACACACAGTATGAGGAATGTTTCCCTTGTACTAACACCTGTGCCAGAAAATTCCAGGAAATGCTAACACACTTGCATGTATATGTATAGCTGATTAGATTATCAATCGTTAAATATTTTTAATAAGAGATACAGGTATTTCCTTATGACAGTTGCTCTTGAGGGTATGGCAAATGAGGTAAAGAATATATTTTCCAATTCTCATCCTAAATAAGCACGACGATACTTGGCAAATAATGTGGAGAGGATATGTTCTCTTGCCAGATCCTTAAATATGATGTTAGAGATTTTTAGTTCAGGCAATTAAGTAGGAGTAGCAAATACTATTATTAAAATTGGAAATGAAAGTGTTTTAATCTGTTGTTTCATCCATAAAAGAATCCTGGATATTTGTCAAGTTATAAAGGGAGATATTTTATTTTCTCAGTCTTATGAATGCCAATGTGTCAAGATGATAGCATGTAAAACTTTGATGTCTGGACAAAGACTGTTTTTTCCTAAGAGAATCTATTTAGGTATCATCATTTGTCTGAAAGTATAAAGGATAAATTAAGAAGCACTAATTGCATATTTTTACTGTAAAACAGAATAGTGTGATTCCCTACCTCAGTTCCCTTGAACCTTTGTTTTCATTTCTCTCCTTTCTCTGTCTCTGTCTCTCTCTCTCTCTTCATATTTCCTTCTTTCTTAAGTAGTGAAGATTGAATTAAGGCCCTCAGGATGCCAGGCAAGTGTCCTAACAATGCACTCAATTTTTATCTGTCTGTGTGCATGTGTGTGTGTCTGTGTATGTGTGTGTGCAAGCGTGCATGTGTATATGTGTATATATATTTCCTGATAGTCAGATGCCATGATCATGTACAAGGTAAATATTTCCCTAAATAATTATTTTTTTGTTTAATTTGTAACTGTTTGAGGAAACATTGTGAGTGTAGGTAGAAAAACACAAAAGGAGCTAAAAAGAATTGGGGGAAGGGGTTAATATGATCAAAAGGCATATTAAATTATCAAGGGTGTGGGAGGGAGGGTGTAGTATGAGGGAGTGGGAGGAAAGTGGGAGGACGGGAGGAAGTGGGAATTTTGGTTGGTATTATTTATAAAGTAATAAAAAATAACTTCATAAAGTTAAAAATCTCCAGTATATATGCAGAGTATATACAGGCACATGCACATATGCATAAAAATAATTTTTTTCAAGAGTAAATTTAGTGCACATAGGTGGAGTTTTTTTTTTATTAAAACCTATGAAACATTTCTTAGGTGATCTAAAAGAGGGATAAATAAATGGAAGTGCATCCCATGTTTATGTATTAGCAAGGCAGTGTAATGATGACATAAATTCTTTTCACAAAACACATCTTTGTGACCTTGACTGAGTCAATGACATTTTAAAGATTTATACTTATGAATATTTTGCTTGCATGTATGTGTGCTATGTGAACATTTTTTCCCCACAGAAGTAATAGAAAAGGTTCCAATTCTCTGGAACTGGAGCTCTGGATGGTACTGAGCCACTCTGTATGTGGTACTATGTACATACTATGTATGTATGTGTGCTATGTGAACATTTTTTCCCCACAGAAGTAATAGAAAAGGTTCCGATTCTCTGGAACTGGAGCTCTGGATGGTACTGAACCACTCTGTATGTGCTGGGAACCGTATCTCATTCTTATAGACAGAGTCATCTCTCCAACCTCTTTTTGACAACTTTTCAACAATATTTTATTCTTTGAGAATTTCAATACAATGCATTTTGAAACTATTCATCTGCCTCCCTAACTCCTCTCATAGTCATTCTCAATACCCTGACTTTCCTACTTACCCAATTTTAGTTTCTTCTCCATCTTTACACTCATTGAGTTCATTCTGTGCTGTCTAGCTAACTCTGGAAGTGGGGCTTGCTTTGCTATGAGATTGACTAAGCATGAGTTGTAGCATTAAAGAAAACCAACTCTCCCTCTTCTATCACCTAGCAAAGGTCAATAGCTGCTCAGCTAGTGATTAAATTTGAAATAGATGTTTTCCCTCCTCTATTACAGGATTATATCTGGCTTAAAAATACACATGTCTTTTACATGCTATCACAATTGCTCTCAGTTCATATATGCAACTGTTATTTTAGAAAATGTGATTTTGTTCCCTTGATATTATTTACCATTACTAGTTCCTATACTTTTTGTACTCTTTTGCCCTGAGAACTCTATGTCTTTTCACATTAACCAACTTAGGGATTTTGTGTTATTTATTATCTAAAAAAGGAAAAAAATCTTCTGTAATATGGATTGAGAGATGCTCTGATCTGTGAATGTATCAGTAATTTATTAAATGTTGTTTTAATCCTCTATCTATTGAGCAAAGTATCACTGGATTCTCTCCTAAGGTCTGTGAACTACGTAGTTACAAGTTTGTGGCCCCTTTAATGCTTCAAGGTATAGAGTACATTTCACTGAACAATAATAACATACATTCATAAAATGTTGGTTTAGTCTTATAATAGTCATGCCCCTATTGCACCAATGGTCATATTTAGAAATACTACCCTAAAAAAGCTCAATTTCATCTGATCCTGGAAATTAAGCAGGGCTGGGCTTGAATAGTACATGGATAATAGTCAGTGGCTTCTTTGGTGTATTATTAAATACACAAATAACAAAAGAAAACAGACAACTTTAAATAAATTCACCTGGAGTTTGAAGAGTAACATCAAGTACAACACACAGAACAAAGCGCAAAATCTGATATTATATTCAGTTTTATTTTAATTTTCTGTTTTTGTAATAAAACACTGGCCAAAAGCAGCTTGGAGAGGAACAGACTCTTTTGGATTACAGGTCTTGATCCCAGTCCATCTTTGAGAGAAGTTAAGATATAAACTCAAGCAAGAGCAAAGACAAGAATCATAGAAGAAAGCTGTTTACTGGTTGACTTTCCATACCTTGTTATGTTATTTTTCTTACACAGCCCAGGATACATGCCTAAAGATAATAATACTTACAGCGGGCTGGGCACTTTCATGATTCAAGAAGCTGCCCCATATACATCCACAAAGACCAGTCTGCTACAGATACTTCCACAATTGAGATTCCGTCTTCTATGGTGACAGTAGTTTATGTCAAGTTGACAAAAAAATAATCAGAACATATATTTATAGGGTATATGTGCTAAATGTAAATACATGTCTTATGGAAAATATATTTTTCATACAATATACTTTGATTATGGTCTCTGCAAACCCAACTCCTCCCAGATACTCCCCACTTCCCCACCTATCCAAATCCACACCTGTAGTGAGGAGCTGAAGCTGCTTCCTGCCGCCTGTCTCCTGGTCCCTGGCTAGCTTTACCCAAAATAATTACACAGAAACTGTATTCACTGCCTGTCCCATTAGTTCCAGCCTCTTATTGGCTAATTCACACATCTTAATTAACCAATTTCTAATAATCTGTGTAGCACCATGAAGTGGTGGCCTCCTGGGAAGATTCTAACCTGCTTCCATCTCAGAGAGGAGAGCTCTGGCATCTGCCTCATTGCCTTCCTCACAGCATTCTGTTCTGTCTACTCCATTTATGTAAGCTGCTGTCCTATCAAAGGCCAAGGAGGTCTCTTTATTTGACCAATGAAAGTAACACATAGATAAAAGACCCACCTACATCACGCACCCTCTCTTCTTCACTCTCATTATATTACGAACAGCCATCTAAAAACATGAAAATAATAATAATTTGAAGATAAAAATAAGTGGAAACAAACCAAAATAAGAAAAAAAACAAACAAAAGAAAAATCACAAGAAAAACATAGAGGTGCAGAAACAGACATGTTTGTAAGCAAAAGAAAACAATCAATAAAAGTAAATGTAATTTATAACTATACAATAACAGAAAATAATTCTTTTTAAAAATAAAAAAAATCGTATGGAGATTTATTTAATTATAGGATACACACAGAGAGAGGCAATAACTATAAAAATTTGTTTAATATTAGTTGTGACACAAACTATTTAAAACCATAATAAAGTGAAATAATATCTGAATTTTTATAAATATTAAGAGAGAAAATAAAGAATGCCAATAATGATGAAAATCTATGAAATTCATGGTTTGGTAGTCAGATTATCTAAGTTCTCCTACTCCAGGAAACAATATGATATTTCCAAAAACAACAACAACAAATGACAAGATACTCTTTATTTCTCTAATTTGGTTACAAAACATATTGTCAGGGAATTGGAAAGTGAAGATTGTATGCAGATATATGTATCTTACTAATATCAGCTCCAAAGAAGAAACTACACTGTTGTCCATTATGTGTTTAGGATGCAACTAAAATTGTGTATTCTATGACAAAATGTGCAGTTGTTAAAATATAGAAAAACCTTGATAATATAAGAATAAATAGAAAAATCCAGTCAAATGCATATATTAATTTTACATGAAAATATAAATGATAAACAGACAGAGATAGAAAGAGAACAAATTACTAATTAAAAAGAGGATCCTGGAACTGAGTGAAATTCTGTGTTTTTTTAAATAAAGAAAAATTGTAAATTGAGATAATGATATAATAACAAAACAGTAAACAAACTATTAACCAATTTTGCACTTTAAAATGATGAGCATTGGCTGGGTCTTTGATGGCGTATGCCTTTAATCCCAGCACTCAGGAGCGAGAGGTAAATGGATGTCTGTGAGTCAGGAGCCAGTCTGTTCTATAGAGTGAGTTCCAGGCAGTCTCCAGATACACAGAGAAATCCTGTATCTAAAAATCAGAAAAAAGAAAACAAAAAACAAACAAAAACAAAACAATATGAAAAACATTATTATATGACTTGTATATCAATAGAGATTTTCTAAAAGAGTGAATTAAGTAACCAGTGATGTTCTCAACAAAGAATATACAAATTTAATAAGGTTAATATCTGAAAAATTAATAATGCAGTTTAAACTATGCCAACTCATCAAGGAGAGAATAATTTTATGAATTACTGAGGTGGTTTTAAATTATGTAAAGAAGAGATTTGATTAGGGACAAGTTATACTCACTACATAATAAGCAGTATAAAATAGCAACATCTAATAGGAAAACAAATTGCAGTATTATTCACTATGAATGCATATATTCACTTTCATACAGGCACATTCAAGTATACATTCATAAATCAACAGAATTTGTGATACACTCATTAGAACACTCAGAAAATAATTTGGGGATATTACACATACCATATGATTACTCAGAACCACAACAAATTTAATTAAATTACTAGTCATATCTTCAAGATATTTTAAAATCAAATAAACATGTATTTTCAAGATACCAAAAGTACATTTAAATAAATGTTATATAAAATAATGATGAAATAAATAGTCTCCAAGGAAGAGCTATGAGAAACATTAAGAACATTTTCAAAGTTGATGCAAGATGAAATATTATGAGAGACAGTATTTCATATGTCAAGCAAGTAAAGTACTACATTTAAGTGCTGATTTTAGTTTGATGCAGAAATTATTTTTTTATCAAATTTAACTCATTATAAGCAGTGTTTAAAATGTCCATGCTTGTTACCTGCACATTACTTACCCTTTTCTTTTTATTCAGTACTTACAGTGCTTTATTTGCTTGCACTTAGATATATGATTTCCATGAGAAACCTTAATTGATTGTAGTAGATGGCCAAATATAGAAAACAATATCTAGGACTAAATTCTTATTGCTCGCGACGTCTGCATATTATTACATTTTCTATTTATGTTAGAAGTTAATATAGTTATATATGCTTATGGGACATAAAGTAGCAATCTTACAAATTATGAATGCATTTTAAATTAGATCAATCACTTCTAAATCATTTTAAATTAATCAATCATTATTAAATTAAATAAATCACTTCTCAAGTAAATTTTTATTGTAAGGAAAGTTGAACTTTATTATCAGTGGAATCTGAAATGTGCATTATACTATCATTTACTATATTAATCATACTGCATGTGTCATAAAGCTAACATTTTCCCTGTCTAAGAAGCATCATGGACTTTGAATAACATCTGTCAATTGCCTGTACTAATTTATAATTCCATAACAATATAGTGATGTTCTCTTTGTTCCATGGCTTCAATCAAATGTTGTCTTCTGTTCTTTTATAAAATTGACACTCTGACAAGTTTGAGGTAATACCCCACCAGCAATATTGAATTGTATGTCTCTGATGATTAGAGACATTGAGATTTTAATATACCATTTGAACAACTGGTGCTGAATAATGTCTACTTAGATCTTGTTTTTATTTTCAAAATCCACTTTATGTTTGCTTTTTCTATAATTGTTTCAGTTCCCTATGTATTTTGCATATTAATACCTTACAAAATATATACATTTATGCATTGATTCTAGCCAGACCTTCAACAGAGCAGCTAGGAAATATATTAGTAAGAACAACAATAAAAATAAGAGTGATTCCATTTATATGCTTAATTAAATTAAATATCAAATCAATTTTCTCAAGATTTTTATATATGCATACCCATTCTCTTTGATTATTAATAAAAAGTGAACCATACACTATATATTTAGTTTATTTGACAACATATATAAAGGGCTTCAGAATTGCAATGTCAATATTGCTGTGAAAAGTGAAATTACTATGAAGATGATAAACTTTCTTTTCTTTTTTAGTGATCTTTTCCTACCAAAGACTGCTGTCTCAGTACTCTGTGCATATGTCACCTGAAAGAAACATTTTTCATATGTGGTGATGGCACATATCTTTAATTTCAGCATTTGTGAGGCAGGGGCAGGTGGGTCTCTGAGTTCAAGGCCAGCCTGGTCTACAGGGAGTTCCAGGATGGTCAGAGCTACACAGAAAATCCCTGTCTTGAAGAACAGAAAAAGAAAAAAATCACTTTTGTTTATGTTTATTTTAACAGTTTAAGAGGAAATTAAATTTATTTGACTTATTTTTACTTTTAGATTATATTGTTTCTACTTTTAATTTAATTATGTTAAAAAAACTGTATAAAACATATCAAGCAAATCCTAAAAATAAATGATTCTTGCCTGGATGATTAGAGACATTGAGATTTTAATATACCATTTCAACAACTGTTGCTGAATAATGTCTACTTAGATCTTGTTTTTATTTTCAAAATCAGTGGATCACTCAGCCTTCATTACAAAAATTTCTTGCAGTAGATGGAAATTAACACTGATATCCACAACTGGACAATGGTCAGAAAGTGAGACTTTGGAGCTTTCAGTCTTAAGTGAGATTCCTATCAAACACATTCCTTCAAGACCCAGGTATTTATTTATACAGAAATGAATGCAGAAAGATTATAAGAGCCAGAGGTGGTATATTAACTTCAAGGAAATAGCATCTTCCAAATACAACAGGTCTGGTACACATATAAATTCACAGAGATTGTAGCAGCAAGCCCAGGGCCTGTATAGGTTCAAACTAGAGAAAAATCTCACTCTTAACCAAAAATGTAATTGCAATTGATACCTGCTGGGAAAGCAAAATCGGTTTTCTCCCATATAGTGTTGCTAGGTTTATCAACCATACTCTAAGGCAGATCTTATACACAAAGAGTAAACATAAAACAGACTATATATATATATATATTGTTTTGTTCTGTTATTTTTGTCTTAGTTTTTGTTTTTTGCTTTTTTAGTTTTCCTTTTTTACTTTTTTTAGATACTTTTGAGAAATAACATGATAGAAAGGTAGGGAGGATCTCTAGTGTCTAGTGTTTTAGGAGGCCGCTAATTAGTTTCCAGATGCTCAGCCCTGAAATAATCACACAATATAATTTGGCCAGTTGTTTAAGCATATTTCTGGCTAACTCTTATATTCTAACTAGCCCATCTCTATTAACCTGTGTATCACCATGAGGCTGTGTCTTACCAAGTAAAGTTCTCGCATCTGTCTCCAGTGGGGCTATGTGGTTTCTCTCTGATTCTGCCTTCTTTCTCCTAACATTCAGTTTAGTTTTCCCCTCATGAATTCTGCCTTGCTATATACCAAAGCAGTTTTTTTTATTCATTAACCAATAAAAGCAACACATAGTCAGAAGTACCTCCCACGCTTTCCCCCTTTTCTGTTTAAATAAAAAAAGGAAGGCTTTAATTTTAACATAGTAAAATTACATATCACAAGACAAGTATCAGGTAATAATTAGTTACAATATTTATATGTACTTTATCTTTTATCATAACTAAGGAAAACTCTGCCCTCTCAGGTTTTATGTGGATTTATCTTGCACACATTGGAGCACCAATTTGTTATAGGAGGTCACTAGTTAGTTCCTGGCTGCTCAACCCGAAAATAATCACACAGAAACCATATTATTTGCAATACTGTTTGGTCAAGAACTTAAGCATATTTCTGGCTAACTCATATTTTAAATTAATTCATCTCCATTAATCTGTGTATCACCAGGAGGCTGTGGCTTACTGGGCAAAATTCTGGCATCTGTCTTCGGTGGGGCAACATAGCTTCTCTTTGACTCTGCCTTCTTTCTCCCAGCATTAAGTTTAGTTTTCTACTGAACTACTACTCTACTAGCTCTACTCTGCCCTATGGCACAGGCCAAGTCAGCTTCTTTATCCATTAACCAATAAAAGCAAGACATATACAAAAGAACCTTCCACACCACTGCAGGAAGTTGGAGAGTGGAATATGAACAAAACTTTATAAAAGTTCTTTTATTGTTTTTATAGAACTAGAAAGGAGGGGATCAGAGAAAAAATTGTGTAAAATTTTAATAGAAGATAACAAAGAAAGATTTGATCAAAGAGATCTAAGTGGAGTAAATGGGTCAGCAAATTTTCCTTCCATTATAATTTCATTACGAATTTTCAAATGGCTCTTATGTTCACATGTAGTGGAAACTTTATGTGGTAAGGCTATGTTATGGTTTCTAACACTCTAAAAAAGGAATGAAGAAGTTTTGGAATCCCACTTACTTCTGAGAAAATGGGTTGTTACAAATGGAATGAAGTTTACCTACAAAAGCGTCTAGATAACTGGCTCATCACATAATCTTTTCCTCAACATTTCCACTGCTGCTACATTATCTATCCTGAAACTCTCCCAAGATTTTAGAGATTGACACACTTGCTTTTGAATTTTAAACTGCAGAAAGTTTGAGATAAATATGGTCCCTGTCTTTATTAGGTAACCAAATATGAGAGAAGAAATTTTAAACGCAGAAATTACACTAATAGAATAACTATATTATTTTTATCATTTAAGATATATTGTATGCTTCTTGCTCAACATTTTATTTCAATCCTCAGTACAAAATAAGCTTTCATTTTTCCTCATGAGGAAGACAGGAGTTCAACTGTATTTGTTTTCTCGTTTTCTGTGTGTTGTGTGACATTACAAGTTCAAATAGAAGTAACTGTGATGGAACTGAGCCTGTCCACTTCTTTCATTGAGCAGGAATCTTTTCTTGCATCACTTCATGCCCTGTATACATGGAATTAGTGTGGGTCTATAGGGCCCTTCCTGGAGACCTGGGGATAAGCTGGACCTTGGAAGGGGCCTTCACTGCTACAGGCACCACTAATGTAAAGGAAGTGAAGCACTGAGTAAATGTGTATCCCCCTCTGCCAGTCCGGAGAGTCACTGCTGTGGATGCTTTTCGGTTTCACACCTGTGAAACTGGCAGAAGACAACAAGGGATGTGTCTCTCAGTAAAGAGATATTTTTTTTCTCAATGAAATAATCATCTGATATTTAAAAGAATGCTTCAAAAGGACACTTGAACTTATTCTCTAAGAAAATAAACATTGTAAAGATAATTTCTTTTCTCTGATAATATTCTTTTTTAATGCAAGATGCCACATAAAACTCAGAACCAAGGGAAGAGCTATGATTGGCAGGTGTACTTCACACAAATCTGGACATATCTGGGAAGGGGAAATCTTAACTGAGAAAATGCTTCCATAAGACAGGGCTGTAGTCAAATTTGTGGAGCTCTTTTCTTGATTAAAGTTTGGCGTGGAAGGTTCCAGACCACTATGGGTGGTGTTACACCTTGGAAAGTGGTTTTAAGTAGTATAGGAAAGAAGATTAATGAACAAGAAGGCACAAGTCAGTAAACAGCATTTCTCCTCTGCTTCATTTCCTACCTCTAGGTCCTTCCTTAAGTTCTGGCACCGACATCCTTAGGTGATAAACTGTGATTGCTGTGGAAGTGTAACGTAAAATAAACCCTTTTTTCTCCAAAAAAAAGATATGTTGCATGCATTAAGTTGCAGTGACATTTATATTTTTATAAAACATATAATATATTTATATTTTATATTTATATATTAAATTGATATTTATTATATCAACTACAAATGAAGTTCTTTTAACTAATGTAAGGTCAACTATATTGATATGTAAAAATATTTGAAAAGAACATAATTATTCAGTGTCGCTCTCAGAAAACATTAAGAAAAATAGAAAATAAATGCAAATAAAGAAAATAAACATTACAAAGAAGCAGATATAAAATGAGCATAGTCTCATGCATTTTATGCGATCTTTTATTTTATTTCTAATTTTTCCACAAAGAATATATCAGGACAATACTTATTTTAAAAGATGACTGTTATCTTTAAAAATTATTTGTGTGTTGGGGGGCAGAGGCATTTATGTTCATGGTGCTTGAGTTATAGACAGTTATGGATTGTCTAGTGTTGATGCTATGCTCTTCTTTGCAAGATTCTGCCTCATTTTAACTTATGTGACATCTCTCCAGACAGGAAGAAACACTCAAATTGAAGAAATTAATGTAAAAAACATGCAGAAAATTGAGTGGACCATCTATTGACATGTCAGCTGAAAAGCACTAAGGTTAGGCTGACTCAACACAAGGTTAAGAGCTGAAAGAGTAAAAAGATATATGGTCTTTCAGAAGCTTCTGACAGAATTTAGAACTGCAATCACTTTGATTTGAAATCCTTAGTTTCCAAATTCTAAAATGATTAAATCTTTTTCTTTTAAAAATCAGTATTTGTAGTAATTCATTGCATCAGATCTATTAAACTAATAAAATAACTAGCTACATTTATTTTAAAGATTAAAAGCAGCAATATATGCAAATCATGTATACTGTTAGTATAACAGTAATGACAGTCATTATTACTAGCAAGGGAATTTTATTACTCATTTTGATCAAATAGAATCAGTACTTTCTTGCTCATGTTCTCTCTCCTTCTGCTCCTCATTTGGACCTTGAGAGCTCAGTCTAGTGCTTCAATGTGGGTCTCTGTCTCTATCTCCATCCATCGCCAGATGAAGGTTTTATGTTGAAATGCAAGATATTCATCAGTATGGCTGTAGTATAGAGCCTGTTCAGTCGCCCTCTCCTCAGCTGCTCAAGGAACAAGCTGGGGACATCTCCTTGGACACCTGGGAACCCCCCTAGAGTCAAGTCTCTTGCCAACCCTAAAATGGCTCCCTTAATTAAGATATATACTTCCCTGCTCCCATATCTACTCTTCCTCCATCCCAACCGTCCCATTCCCCCAAGCTCTCCCCACTTCCCCTTCTCACTTCTCTCTCCCCGTCTCCCCTTACTCCTACTCAACCCCCACCCCCAAGCTCTCAATTTTTGCCTGGCAATCTTGTCTGCTTCCAATATCCAGGAAGATAACTACACGGTTTTCTTCGGGTTCACCTTGCTATTTAGCTTCTCTAGGATCATGAAATGTAGGCTCAATGTCCTTTATTTATGGCTAGAATCCACTAATGAGTGAGTACATACCATATCCATCTTTTTTGGGTCTGGGTTACCTCACTCAGGATAGTGTTTTCTATTTCCATCCATTTGCATGCAAAATTCAAGATGTCATTGTTTTTTTCCGCTGAGTAGTACCCTAATATGTATATATTCCATACTTCATCCATTCTTCCATTGAGGGGCATCTAGGTTGTTTCCAGGTTCTGGCTATTACAAATAAGGCTGCTATGAACATAGTTGTGGAAGTCAGGACCACGAGTGGTGCGCCCACCCACTGTGACGGTGGGGCTGATCTAATGGGAACTCACCAAGGCCAGCTGGACTGGGAGCATGTGATCAAACCAGACACTCTGAATGTGGCTGACAAGGAGGGAGGACTGAGAAGCCAAGGACAATGGCACGGGGTTTTGGTTCTACTGCATGTACTGGCTGTGTGGGAACCTAGTCTGTTTGGATGCTCACCTTCCTAGACCTGGCCGGAGGGGGGAGGTCCTTGGACTTCCCACAGGGCAGGGAACCCTGACTGCTCTTTGGAGTGGAGAGGGAGGGGTAGGGGGAATGGAAGGAGGGGGAGAGAAATGGGATGAGGGGAGGAGGTGAAAATTTGTAATAATAAATAAATAAATAAGAAACAGTATAAAATTGAGGTTAAATTAATTAAAAAACATTATGATGTGTTTCCAATAGAAAAAAACTATACATTAAAATATATAATTTCTTCAGCATGACAAAGAGTAGGTTTATTTTCCAAAGAGTAATAAGCTGTTGCCTCATTTATTCCACACAAGTTACAGATACTTACTCATTGAAAAATATGAAGAAAATACCGTATTTATAAATAAAAATGTTGACAGTTTCTGAAATTACCCAAAATGCCTATTTTCAGAAATCGTATTATGATCTCTACATAATCATACATGGAAGCCAGGAATTTAAACTGGACGGAGTAACTTGGTAATATTAATAAAAGTAAGCCTATTTGTAATGAACAGATATATTTGTTGAAGTTCTCTAAACATTACTGTGAGACTTTCATAACAGTTTTATTACTTTTATTAGTATCCTGGATGGTGCAATACCCTTTAAGGAGGTTTTGAAAATATTTTATCATATGTAACTAATAAAATCTCACTTTCTTATATCTTGGGTCAATGAACTATAACATAAGAGAATCATCTAAAAAACTCTTACTTGCTAATTTTTCTTGATGTAATGTCATTAAAAATTCTAAGAAAATGTGCTTTCAAATTGACTAAAACTCTGGAAATTAAATATGCATACATGAGATTTTATAAATTTTAAAGTACAGAAAAGAAGGGCAATTATATTTTGAAGGACATTGGATTACAGAAATTATATTATTATAATTGAAAAGACATTGTGTGGTCCTAAAGGGCATATGTAATCAAAATATTTTAAAATAGCTTTATTTGAACAAATAATGCTTGTATGATTGTATAATATATTTGAGAGAAAATTTTCATTTCTAAAAATATTGTGATTGATATATTATCTCATCCTCTTGGCTATGGGAAGTAGACAAAATTGCC
>NC_022026.1:4296587-4305937 GCF_000317375.1 Microtus ochrogaster | reverse complement strand
AGGAGGCGGAAACTTTTTTTTTTCCTTTTTTCAATAAAAAATAAATAAAAAAATCAAATCATGTAAATTTAAGATAATTGAGAGGCTTCATAATATATAATCTCATGAAAAGTCTAATAAAATTAGAATATGGTATATTTAGTAGAAATTTAGATAAATGAAATCTTCTTTACAATTTGAGGCCATAAGAAAAAATTTAAAGGGAAGACGAAGGTAATGAATTATAAGGAATGTGAATCATTTATTCAATAGAAATTAAATAGAAGAGAAAAATATTATTACATATGACAAATTATAATTAACAAATGAGAAAAGAAAAGTTTTAACTCATATGAATAAAGAAAAGAGTCCATAAAACAACAAGTCAAAACCAGAACAAAACAAAAAGGCAAACCAAATAAGGCAAGGAAAATGTCAAACCTCTCTAATAAGAAATGACATTTGAAATAATATTGAAATGCCATTTTATGCCCATTAAGGCTGGGAAATAACAAGTCAATTCTAGGCAGGCAAGTCTGTGATTTATTAGTATGCTCTTGCTTTGTTGGTGGCAGTATAAACTAGCATTACATGGAAAGCAGTTTAGCAATATATATTAAGAGCCATAAAATTTGGACTACTTTGTTTTGCTTTTGGCTTTCAGTATTAAGAGATAGTTTCTAGAGCTTTATCTATAATAAGGAAAAATTTGGAACTCACACGCATATCAAAATATTTGAATAACTGAATGATAGCAGAGTAACTTAACATAAATGCTATGGTTTGGAAATATACATGAGGAAATATTAAGGAAGACATAATGTATAAAACAATAAATAGATACATTAAATATAAATGTTGGGACATGGGTTTAACAAGTATTTATTTTAGCATCTAGAATTTTACACTTGGGAGCTGTTTTTAGTATGTATTTATACATAATACCACTTTTGATGAAGGTATAAAAGTTTGCACAACCACCATTTAGTTTCTTTAAACTAAGCAATAAGCTGAAGGGTTATATTTACATCTCTAATAGCTTTGCTTCTAGGTGATGAACATTAGCTATATTTTAATGTAAATGTATGAGTCTTTTCAAGCATTAGTAAAAATATATGTCTAGCTGAATTTTCACTATCTTTATATTAATGTTCTGCACTTTATTTATATTAATGTATTAATTCAAACCCCTTTGCAGTTGCATACATGAACAATAGTTTTGTCATCATTGCCTGATTAGTTTCAGAGAAGTGCAGAAATTTAAATTACACAGTTAATTTTAAAGGTGTAAATTGGTCTTTACTTTCTGTCTTTATTGACTTCCAGTTAGACAAAAGACTTTGGATGTCAAGATGTAGAAATACTGCTGCTACAGTAAACATGATTCTAAAATACTGTCTTAGTAACGAATTGTTGCTAATGTAAGAAATAACATAAACAGCCAGAAATACTCTGTAAAGAATAAAAAATTACCTACTGCTTAACACCAATAGATACTGTTTTTACTCCTATTTAAAAATAGTATACTATTGTTGGGTGTGATGGCACACACAATTGAATCCCAGCATAGGAAATGCAGAGGCAGGTGGATCACTGTGAGTTCCAGGTCAGACTTGTCTGCAGAATGAGTCCCAACATAACCAGGACTACAAGTGATATCCTGTCTTAAAACACACACACACACACACACACACACACACACAAAACACATGCACCACACAAAATAAATAAATGCATGCATCTTGCATGAAATGTATGATAACATTACCAATAAAAATATTCTAATTGTAAATTGTCATTTGTGACAACTTTTGTAACAATTATGTTCATTTTTTTTGCTTGTTAGTCGCAGTCCAAGAATCTCATCTTTCTTTTACCTATCTGATAGATGTAAAGACAGTGATAACCTGGACACTCTGAATATGGCAGACAATGAAGGTTGCTGAGAAGCCAAGGACAATGGCACTGGGTTTTGATCCTACTTCTTGTTCTGGCTTTGTGGGGGCCTAGCCAGTTTGGATGTTCACCTTCCTAGACCAGGATGGAGGGGGGAGGACTTTGGACTTTCCACAGGGCAGGGACCCCTGACTGCTCTTCAGACTTGAGAGGGAGGGGGAGAGGAATCGGGGGAGGGTGGGAGGAGTGGGAGGCTGGGAGGAGGCGGAAATTTTTTTTTTCTCAATTAAAAAAAAAGACAGTGATAAAGAAACATCATGCTGTTGCTAGAGTCAAACAATGCCAAATGTTTGGCATTCAGGATGTAATAAACTACATAGTAAACCTGTTCAAAATTGTACAACCTAACACAAAAGAAAAAGAATATGTGTATAAGTTTATTTCAGAGAAAATGGAATGAAGGGAAAGAACAAAGGAGTCACATTCATTAAAGCATTGGATTGTGAAAACACTACAATGTTACAGGTCAAATGTTATATTTTAATTTTGTGATTATTTGATAGTAGGAAATTTACTGTTCTCCATTAGGTTTTCACAGATTGCATAATATGCTATTTTTTATAGGCTGTATGTCTTCCAGGTTCACTTCTGTTCTTTTTTTCTGGACTACAGTTTCTTACTGATAAAACAGTACTTAATACTTAATAACTACAAAACATTTTCTGTCACCATGAAACAAAAACACCATGGTATATGTATCATACAAATTTTTGTGAAAGCATTTTTAATATGTAATTCTTTTAATTTACTGTTATGTGATTGATATTTATAAAGTAGTAGATAACTTTAAAACCAAAATAAACACCAGAATCTATGCCACAAATTTAACCCTTTTATGTCCTTAAGTATCTTATCACATTATCTGCTTTTGTAATAATGATGAACATAAAATCTACTCTTTTAACTATTTTATATCATATAGTATCTAAGAATAATCAAAAAGAATATATTGTATGCTATATATCTAAAATTTATTTTGTATAACAGAAACTTTGTATCCTATAATCAACAAATCCTAAATTCCTCTTAAGCCCCAATTCCAGAAGAACTTTACATGTTCAAATTCTATGAATTTGTTGTTATGATGGCACATAAAATAAGCTAATGTAAGGGAAAATTGTATACATAAAATAATGAATGACTAAATAAATAAATAAGCAAGTTAATACAATATTTAATATTTAGACTTTTGATGTCAGATTCAATTTTCTTAAAATAATCTTTCATTTTTGTCCATATTGTTCCTAATGTTAAGATTATTTCTTTCTTAAGTTAGAAAATGTCTACATTCTCTCTATAGGTATTGTTTTTCTTTAGATGTAAATATAGTATGTTTGTGTAGGTATTCCTTTTGTATGTGCAGTTGCACAAACTAAGTACTGCATATATGTATGGGTATGTGTATGTGAAGGCCAGAGGTCATTAAACCTGGATCTCAATTGGTTTAAATGGCTATTGTCCAGTGTGCTATAAGGTTTGGGATGTCTCCATCTTCCAAATTCTGGTATTAAATGCATGTACTTCTTCACCCAGCTTTTTATGTGTCTACTGAGAATCTGAAATCAGGCCCTCATGTTTGTGTGACAAGCATTTTACTGATAGGACCATTTTCCCAGAACCCACAGGTACATTTTCTTTAGCATGCATATACTGACAGACATTCATATTACATCAATATCATATTCTCATGAATATTTCTGTAGCTAGCCTGAAATAAGATGTGTAGTGATAATAAAACATAAACCAATGTTAAATGATTTTCTAAAATATATTAAATAGTAAATGTTCTTATATTGATTACTTTGTTGTCTATTTGGTAAATTTTCTAATTTTCACTTCTTAAATTTTGTTTTTTTTTTTTTAAAAATCTGGTTACTTGAAACTTTAAAATTATATATGTGATTCATATTGTAATTTAATGAGCAATGTTATGGGAGATGAGATGTTATTCTAAGTCAGATTTTAAATATAACTAATGTACCATAAGTTTAGGGGCAGTAAATATGGAAAGCAATTATTTGTATTAGATTTATCTAGTTTTGAGCTAATATAATTTTGTGATATTTCTTTTACTTTAAATGATTCTATGTTCATTTGCAAATCAATACCCTAGGCCTGAAGCAAGAAGCATAATCAGACCATCATAAATCAGGGTTTTTTACTTGGAAAGGAACATACTAATTTCTATATTTTGATCTGCCTTTAAATTAAATTAAACTTTATGAATGTCAGGAAATATTTCCCTTAATATCTTAAGAGCATATGATTTTGAGTCATATAAATTAGTTTTATTGATGTAAGATTGTGTAGTTACTACAAATTTATGAAATATTCATAATCATACTAAATTGTTTATTGTGCTAATTAATTATCTCATTATGTAAGTCAGATTTTATCTCTGTTAGTGGTACTATTCTTGAAAATTAAGAATAAACTTACTATTTTTGACATAAGATTCATGATTGGACTCTGGAAAGTTCATAACACCCCTAAAATTATATTCAAAATTATATTAGTGATGCATGTAAATATTTTCATTTCATCACATTCACAGAGTTTGAAATGTACTTCATCAGACATGCAGTGATTTTATATTTCAGCTCCCAAATTACATCATATGGAAGTTCTAAAATACATCATGGAAATTAGATATAGGCTCAAATTTTATTTTAATTCACTTAATGCTTATAGCAAAATTACTTGGATAATTATCATCCCTGTGGTTGTCATGCATTTCCAGTAACATATAATTGCATAGTCCAAGAAATGACAACAATATAGAAACACATATTTAGCTTCTAGTTTGTCAACAACAGTGTATATATATATATATTTCATATTTGAGAGTTATCCAATTCATATTATCATCAGCCAATCAAAAACCAATAAGACAAAACTATAATGTCTTAAAAATGGCATTCTTCAGTACAATGGAGTGTTAACAAAATGTTTCATCTTCATGGAAAAATTAAAGACATTAGGGTTGAAACTTGCTTTGAAAAATTCATGAAAATAATGCAATGAAAATTTTACCATTTTAATTCTTTCTTAAATATTTTGTGCACATTAATTTTTTTTTTGCTCATTGATCTTCACTGTCAGCTTGGATTCCTAATATGGCATACAGTTGACCTCCATTTGATTTACAGAGCTGAGAACCTGATTCCTTTGCAGATGATCAAACAGAAACTTCTGGTACCAGAGAAATGTAGATGTAATGCTGAATTTTATATCTTCATTAGTCTTCTTTCTAGCATTTGTATCAATAATTTGTCAAAATATACTGCCTGCATAAGTCCCTTCAGCCCACTTACTTTTCTTCTCAACTTTGTGTATTCTAGCATCAGCTCAAAATTTCACACACGAAAAATAAGCTGGCAATTGGAAATGCCCTCCAACTCTCCCCCCCGAAAAAAAAAGAAAGAGAAGTCTATTTTCTTAGAAAAATAAAACAACTGGCAGGCGCTGCAATGAGGAACACAAACCTTCCCATAGCACAAATAATAGAAATAACAGACAGACAGATCTAAGCGTTAAAGCTGAAGATCAGAGAAGCAGGGCAGTAAGTCACTAGAGAGAACTTTTCCCTCTCCCAATGCTCAGACCGAAGGGCTGATCCTCAGACTGCCTAGACTGCACTGTGTCTCCACCAAACCTCAGACTCCACACTTCACTGAGTTCCTGTTTCTTTACCTTTAGAGTCCTCTCCCAACCAAGCCATATTGTTCCTGTCTGCCCCTCCCTGGTGCTGGAATTAAACATGTGTGACTCCCAAATACTGGAATTAAGAGTATGAGACACCTCCACCTGGATCTCTTTCTGTATCAATCCTGCCTAGCCCAGGTTAACCTTGAACTCACAGAGATCTGTCTGCCTCTGTCTCCTGAGTCCTAGGAGCAAAGGTGTGTGCCACTACTCCTCGGCCTCTAGTGGCTTAGCTTTACAAGCTGATCTTCAGACAATCTTTATTTATTAAAATACAAGTAAAATATCACTATACACTAACAGTTTCATTTGAAACATTTATAGTTTGGAGATAAGGATGTTTGGACAATGCAGGGATACACACTTACCTCTGCCTCTTGGAAATGTCAGCCTTCACTCTTCAATCACCATTAGAACTTTTAGCCAAAGAAAACTATCTTGTCATACATTTTGTCCCTAAATCCTCAGCATCCAGTGGCTGATTTCTATAATGTTCTATTCTTCTTGCTCCATTTCAGTACAACTATGAAGAATCATATAATTCAGTGAGCTTTCTACATATTGGCTGAGGCATTTTATTCAAATTCTCTTAGAGATCAATTTTTCCTTTACTAAATCCATTTTTAAACTTTACTTTCACAAACTTTTACCTTCAGAATGTTCCCTAATCAGTGTAGTGAATGCTTTTTTTAAAATATATGATTCCTGGGGAAATAATCGCCTGCATTTCTGACCAGCAGTTATCTTAGAAAGAGTAGATTATGGTGAAATTTTGGGTTGAGTTTCCTGATTCCAGGCTAGTAATGAAACTCCATCATAAGTAGAGCTCTGACAACCACTGGCATGATATAGAATGTTAATGGCTAATACATATAGTTATAGCAACTAGGAGAACATGTTATTAAAATTTATGTACATAAAATGCAGCATTTTACAAAGTGGAAAAAATCATTATAAGTCAGAATAGAATAGATTGTCCTGAAAGACCCTTTTTAAAAAATATGAAAGAAAATACTGAGAATGATTTATTGACAACCAAAGTGTAAATATGGTAGCCAGAAGGTCACTTGGGCTACAACTAAATTAATTGTCTATCTCAGTAAGTGTGTCAGACACAAGTAAAGAAAAAGTTCAATATTTCTTTATAAAACTCTATCAATTCTCAGTCAAAACTCCAAACAGGGCAGGTGTGTTATCAAACAGGAAAGGCTTTGTTTAGTCAACAACAACAACAAAAAAAAAAACTTAGTAAATGGCATGGTATCATAGTCTGCTTTCCATCACAATAACAAAATAGAAAAGACTTTATAAAGTCGTAAATTTATTAAATTCGGTTCTGAAACTACAAGTAAGCAACAAGTAAAACAGACATTGGCAAGAGACTGGACTCTAGAGGGGCTCGCAGGTGTCCAGGGTGATGTCCCCAGCTAGTACCTTGAGCAACTGAGGAGAGGGAACCTGAAATGACCCTATCCTATAGCCATACTGATGAATATCTTGCATATCACCTTAGAACCTTCATCTGGCGATGGATCGAGACAGAGACACAGACCCAAATTGGAGCACAGGACTGAGCTCTTAAGATCCAAATGAGGAGCAGAAGAAGGGAGACCATGAGCAAGGAAGTCAGGACCACGAGGGGTGCACCCACCCACTGTGACACTGGAACTGATCTATTGGGAGCTCACCAAGGCCAGCGGGACTGGGACTGAATAAACATGGGATGAAATCGGACTTTCTGAATGTGGCGGACAATGAAGGCTGATGAGAAGCCAAGGACAATGGCACTAGGTTTTGATCCTAATACATGAATTGGCTTTGTGGGAGCCTAGCCTGTTTAGATGCTCACCTTCCTGGTCCTGGATAGAAGTGGGAGGACCTTGGACTTCCCGCAGGGCAGGGAATATGGATTGCTCTTCATTCTCTAGAGGGAGGAGGAATGGAGTTGGGGAGGAGGGGGAGAGGGGGAGGGGAGTGGGAGGAGGGAGTGATGTGTGGGAGGGTGGTGGGAAATGGGATTTTTTTTTTGCAACAACTAAAAAAATAAAATAAACAAAAAAATAAAATGACAGCTTTCTGGGCTATGCTGCCAGTGCAATGTCTGGATCATTCAGAAGATGGAACATTTGAATGGGCTTTGTGAACAGACTGCTCCAGCTTGCATAATGGTGGCATGGACTGGTTATGTGCCTAGTGATGGGGTACTGTGCATGTCTCTCAGAGTTCATGAGCATCCCCTCCATGCTGAACTGTCCAGATTGAGTAGGCAGTGCTGTAAATATCATATTAAAATGGCGCAGTTAAGTTTTAGACTAGGAAGGCTAGCAGGAAGTACCATATATACCCTAGTAATATTGCAGGTTAGATTCTTAAGCACTTAGTATTTTAAAAATTGCTTCTGGTCAGAAAATAATTACAGATAAGCAATAAAGACAAGTCTGTATAAAAAGACCTCTAAGTGGGTCACAGGTTTGGATAAGTGTATGAAGGCTTAGGACAGAAAAGGAAAATAGTATAGAGAGTTATAAATGCTTTAGAAAAGGGTAATGTCTTTTAAGAGACAGAGTAAAAGAAGTAAAGAAAAATAAGCCATATAAAAATGGAAAATTCACAGACAGTTTGGATTATGTACATTATTGTGTTATCTTTGAATTATTTGACTGTGGATGAGCTAAGTATAGAGAGACATTTCATTGTATGGACTGCTAAGTTAAACCAACATAAAGGTATCCTGACTTCGAAATATGAGTCTAAGGACAAGATGCTTTAGAAAAGAGGTTTTTCTTTTGTTTTCACAGAAGACAAGAACTTGGGGATTGCTTCCACACCAGTATGGTTTCATGGAACAAGACTTCCTGAAAGGTCACTGTGAATACCCCCAAAAATACCCTCAAAAATTACTTTACCCTTGGGGCTGGAGAGATGTCTCACAGGTTAAGAGCATTGCTTGCTCTTCCAAAGGACCTGAGTTCAATTCCCAGCAACCACATGGCTCACAATCATCTGTAAAGGGGTTTGGTGCCCTCTTCTGGCCCATAGGCATACACACAGACAGAATATTGTATACAAAATAAATAAATAAATAAATAAATAAATAAATAAATAAATACATACATACATACTTTTTAAAAAAAAATACTTCACCCAATAAACAGCAGGAAACAGTTTAGACAGAAATAACTATGCCTTTATTCCCAAATATTGTTTATAAATGTTCTTTTACATTTAAAGGGAGGTATGCTATAGAGATGGATAATTTGCATTGGTATGGGGCTTCATTTATTGAAAAAAATTTAAGGTCAATATTGTTATATGTGCAATTCCTGGTCGTGTACCTCTCAAGCTTTAGGCATGGCTCTCATGACCTAAAAGCTGACAGAGCCAGCCACCAAAGTCACACAGAGATCCTAGACACTCAACTTTGCAATTTTTGCTTCTGAAGACCAAAAAAGCTATAAACTATAGATACAGGAAAGAGACAGTTTCAGATGGAAAACAATTCTAAACAGGTTACAGTGTGTTTAATAATATGTATATGCCTAGGAGTAAGGATATAGACAGTTATAGAAAAATAGTTTAAAAATATTTCATTCCCACCAGCAATAGATGAGTGTGCCCCTTCCTCCATAGCCTCTCCAGCAAAGGCTATCATTGGTGTTTTTGATTTTAGCCATTCTGACAGGTGTAAGATGATATCTCAAAGTTGTTTT
>NC_022026.1:4243323-4295162 GCF_000317375.1 Microtus ochrogaster | reverse complement strand
ATAGCTTTTATTATATTTAGGTATGACCCTTGTATCCCTAATCTCTCCAATACTTTTATCATAAAGGGATGTTGAATTTTGTCAAATGCTTTTTCAGCATCTAATGAAATGATCATATGGTTTTTAAAGTCTTTACTGAGAGTGTAAAAATAATATAAAATAAAAAAGCCATATAAGATAGGGAAGACTCAGGGAGTCTCTATCCTTCATGTCATTGTATTGATTTTGTATTTTTTGATTGCTGATAAGCAAAGGTCAGTTGCTTAGAAACATGGGATTGAAAGAGGGACAGCTAAAATAAACAAGCCTTGACATTTTATGAGTGACTTAACTTTAAAATGGGATTCAAATATGCATTGCTTTGGAAAAGAGGTTTGCTTTGTAATTGTAAGAGACAAGAAGCTGTGGATTCCTTTAGAGTTGATATGGATCAGCCTTGAACAAGCAAGACCTCATGAATTTTGACAGGTGATAAATATCATAAAAGGTTAGTAACAGTTAATCTAGACAGGAATTTGCCATGATCTCAATTTTCTATGGGAATGTTAAAGAACTAAAGATACCTTCACTCTCAGACATCAGGAAGCAGTCTGGAGAAAAAGATGTCCACATATCCAAGAGTTTGGGTGTGGGTAATGTAGGGTTAAAGGACCAACTAAAACAGGAAAAAAAGTCAATCACTAAACACCCTGATGCTGAACCCAGAGCCAGTGAAAGAAACACACCCAGGATCTGAAACCTAAGCCAGGGGAAAAAATACCCCTAGCCCTGAACCCAGGACCAAAGAAACATGGCTTGGCTCTGAAAGCAGTGCCAAAGAAACACACTTTGTCCCTAGAATCAGAGCAAGTGAAAGAAATATGCCCTAGTCCAAAAGTACCAAAAGACTGAAAAGGACTAATGAAAGAATCACATTTTGTCAAAGAACGTATTTTGGCTCTAAAATCAGAGCCATATCTGCCCCTGACTAACTGACCAACTGACCAACGAAACCAACTAATCCCTGGACAGAAATCCAACTAATTCCTGTGTCCCCTGACTCTGAGCCCAGACCCAATGAAAAAAACACATCATGGATCTGAGACCTGAGTCAGGGAAGTAAACATTTTTGTCCCTGAATTTAGGACCAAAGTAACATCACCTGATTATGAAAGCAGTGCCAAAGAAACACACACTTTTTCTCTAGAATCAAAGCCTGGAAGAAATATGCCCAGGCCCTTAGATAAGAGACAAAATGCTAAGAAGGACCAGTGGATGAAATACAGTTTGGCTCTGAAATCAGAGCCATCTCTGCTTGTAACCAAATAAACTAACCACTCCCTGAGCAAGAAAAACTAACCAATCCCTCTTCATTCTGGGAAAACTTCACCTGTAAAGAATCCTGTATAAACCTCTCTGCCTGTTCAGTTCGAAGCTGTTTTTCATCACTCTGGCAGAGGCAGCCACTTTCTTGGAGTCCTCATTCCCAAATAAATCCCTTTCTTGAAAGAGTCTTGGATGACAACCTCCATTTGCCAGTGTGTTTTGACTGAGGTTTCTGTCCTGCCCAGTCCTGCAGTCATTCACGTCCAAAGAAGCACACAGAGGTCTACATTAATTATAAACTGATTGGCTCAGTATCTGAGGCTCTTCTTATTAACTAATTCTTATAACTTATATTAGCCCATAATTCTTGTCTATGTTGCTTGGTGTGTGGCTTGGTACCTTTTTCATTGAGGCAGACACATCTTGCTTCCTCTGTGGCTAGGTCATGACTGGAGACTGAGCTTCCCCCTTCCAAGAATTCTCATTGCCATGCCTCTACTTCCTGCCTGGTTGCCATTTGTCCTGCCTATACTTCTTGTCTGGCTACTGGCCAATCAGCATTTTATTAACAGTAACACAAATGACAGAATAAAAGACCATTTTCCCACAGCACTTCTTCCTCTTTAAAAAAAAAAAACTCCCAATCTAATACCCTTTGTTTAGCTTTTCTCCTGACCATTTTCCATAACAACTTGTAACCAACATATTAAACAAAGGAAAATATCCATAGTCCATTTTGGGGGAAGGTGGGCATAGTTTTGATGGCTACTTCCTGCTAATTAGGGATGCTGATAATATTATGGGAACCTAAATAAAATTTAGAATTATGATCAAGTCATGACTAGAGTATCCTGTGAGGCTTCATTATCTCAGACAGCAGTCTCGAATCTGTTCTGAATGTAGATCTCAGACATCTGGAACATCTGCTTCTACCAGAGATTTCTCAGGTGGCCTTTCTTGTTCAAACCTGATTTTTCTTAACTCAGAATGACTCCACAGCTTCTAATTTCCCATGGAAACAAAAGCAAAACCTCTTCTCCAAAGTAACATACCTTTTGACTTCAATTTTGAAGTCAAGGTATTTTCAAAATACCTACCTTGTATTAATTCAGAAGCATTTATAAACCTATATCTTTTTAGCAGCTGTCGCTCCTTCCTCAGCATTCCAAGAATTCAAAGAGAATAAATATATGGTATCCAGATTCTCTGAGTGCTTTTCATTTTTACATGGCTTTATTTTAATTTCTATTTCTTTTCTTTTTTGGCTTTTTGAGACAGGCTTTCTCTGTGTATTTTTGGCTGTCATAAAACTCACTCTGTAAAACAGGTTGTCCTTCACATCACAGAGATCTGCCTGCCTTGGATTCCCAAATGCTGGGATTAAAGAAGTGTGCCACCACACCTTGAACTCACAGAGGTCTGCATGCCTCTGTCTCCAAAGTGTTGGTATTAAAAGTGTGTACCACCACACCCAACTACTCTCTTCTTTATTTTAAGGACTTTATATTTTTTCCCCTTTTTTCTCCTGAGCCTACATATACTTTTAAAATACTGTAAGGCATTTAGAGGTTTCTTCATCTGAATCTACCTTTACTGTATATCTCTCTTTTTCTGACCACATGAGTCTTTAATTTGCTAAGCAATATAGTTATGATTAAAGCCGTGGCTTTGAAGGCTAAATCCAGCCCATTCCTCAGCTTTCTGAATGTCCTCCCTCATGTCAGAGATACCAGCAAAGGCATGTTTAGTGCCACAACTTTATGGCATTTCAAGTTCCCTGCCTCCACCAAAAAGTATGCAGTCAGCTTTTCATCATTTAAATGTTTCATGGCACGACCTCTTAAAAGAGCTGCAAGGTTTTACAGCTAAAGCTGAGTCAGGACGCCTCTCTTAAATGAGAGCACTTGCCACTAGCAAGCAGAGCCCAACTGAGAAAGTGCTGCTATCAAGAAACCATGCTTTACTCTATTCTTTTCTGTCTAGAATTACTTCCCAAGCTCTCTCAGGGTTTATGTGGATGCACTTGTCCACATGGGTGCCATTCTGTTAGAGGAGGGCCTTCTTGTTCATCCTGGCTACCCAGCTAGCTTAGACCTGAAATAATCATACAGAAACTGTATTATGTAAATCACTGCTTGCCCATTTAAGATATTAGATTCAGAGCTCTTGTTTGAAAAAAAAAAGAGGGGGAAGTGCAGTTCAACAATGGTCTTTTATCGTGCTACCTGTATTATTTTTAATAAAATGCTCATTGGCCAGTATCCAGGCAGGAAGCATAAGAAGGGCCACCAAGCAGGAAGTAGAAGTGGGGCAAAAGAATTCTAGGAAGAGGGAAGTTTGACTTTGTAGTTGTGACCCAGCCTGAGAGGAATCAAGATGTGACCAAAAACTGTACCAAGCCATGTCGCTAATTCAGACAATAAGTATGAGCTAATGTAAATTATAAGAATTAGTTAATAAAAAGCCCAAGCTCCCTGTGAGCTCCATGGAACCCTGCCATACAACCTCTACTTGGGGGACATAAGAGGTGAGTAAGCCATGGCCCTGTGGCCCCAGACCCCCTACTCCCTAAGACTTCCATGTGAGAGAAAAACCAGGGGACCCTCCCCAGGTCCCTCAGTGTTTGTAGCCACCAGCAGGGAGCTTTCTGCTAGCCCTTAATCCGCCCCCAACCCACAGTTCCCTGCAAGCTCAGTGGAACCCTGCAACACCACCTGCACCAATACTGAGTGGACCTAAGAGACAGTCACAGCAAAGATTGGAACAAGAAGCCAAGACACTATTGGCCTCATTTGATAGAAGAGATGAGTAGGCGCCAACACAAGAATTCCTCCAACAACCTAAAGAGCAACATGGTAACACCAGAACCCAGCACCAGACACACAACAGGAAAACTTGATCATCCTAACCCAGAAGATGTAGAAAAAAAAACGACTTTAAACGTATCTTTGTGGAAAAGATGGAGACATTTAAAGAGGAAGGAAAAATTCCCTTAAAGAAACAGAGGAGAAGACAAACAGAAAGCTGGAAGAAATTAATAAATCCCTCAAAGAAACCCAAGAAAACCAAGAAAAAGCAAACAGAGATGAAGGAAACAGTTCAAGACTTGAAGACTGAAATAGAGATAATAAAGAAAATATAAACCGAGGGAACTTGGGAAATGGAAAATCTGGGTAAATAAACAGGAACTACAGAGACAAGTATAACCAGCAGATTACAAGAGATAAAAGAAAGAATCTAAGGTGTTGAAGAAACTGTTGAGGAAATAGACTCATTGGTCAAAGAAAACACTAGATCCAACAAATTCTTAACACAAACATTCAGGAAATCTGGGACACCATGAAAATACCAAATCTAAGAATAATAGGGCTAGAAGAAGAACTCCAGCTCAAAAGCACAGAAAGTATATTCAACAAAATCATAGAAGAGAACTTTCCAAACCTACAAAAGGATATTCCTATGAAGGTACAAGAAGCTTACAAAGCAAGTCCAAATGGATTAAAGACCTCAATATTAATCTGACCACACTGAATCTGAAAGAAGAGAAAGTGAGAAGTAATCTTCAATGCATGGGCACAGGAGATCACCTCCTAAATATAACCCCAGTAGCACAGAAAATAAGAGCAAAAATAAATAAATGGGACCACCTGAAACTGAGAAGCTTCTGTAGAGCAGAGGATACAGTCAATAAGACAAAAAGGCAGCCTGCTGAATGGGAAAAAAATTCTTCACAAACCCCACATCAAACAAAGGACTGATCTCCAATATATATAAAGAACTCAAAAAAGTAGACATTAAAATTCTAAATAATCTAATTAAAAAGTGGTATACTGAACTAAACAGGGAACTCTCAACAGAAGAATTTCAAATGGCCAGAATATACTTAAGGCCATGTTCAACAGTTTTGGATATCAGTGAAATTCAAATCAAAACAACTCTGAGATACCATCTTACTCCTGCAGAATGGCTAAGATCAAAAACACTAATGATAGTTTATGCTGGAGAGGACATGTGTGAAGCAAAGGAAACACTCATCCATTGCTGGTGGGAATGCAAATTTGTGCAACAACTTTGGAAATCAGTATGGTGGTTTCTCAGAAGCTAGGAATCAACCTACTTCAGCAGTACCACTCTTAAGAATATACCCCCAAAGATGCTCATTCATACTACAAAAGCATTTGTTCAAATATATTCATAGCAGCATTCTTTGTAATAGCCAGAACCTGAAAAAAACCCAGATGCCATTCAATGAAAGAATGGATAAGAAAAGTGTGGCACATCTACACATTAGAGCCCCACTCATTGGTAAAAAATAATGACATCTTGAATTTTGCATGCAAATGGATGGAATTAGAAAACACTATCCTGAGTGAGGTAATCCAGACCCCCCAAAAAGAATATGGTATGTACTCACTCATAAGTGGATACTAGGCATAAACAAAGGGTATCAAGCCTAGAGTTCATGATCCTTGAGAAACTAAGTAATAATATGAACCCAGAGAAAAACATATATAGATCCTCCTGGAAATTGGAAACAGACAAAAATTTGGGAACATTAGGACAGGGGTTAGAAGGAAGGGGAGAAGGGGGAGTTGAGGAGAACTTGAAGGAATGGGATAATCGAGATGGAGGAAGAACATATGTGAGAGCAAGGAAAGAGATATCTTGATTTAAAGAGCCATTATTGAGTTAGCAAGAAACCTAGCTCTATAATAATGGCCAGAACCCACTAGAATGACCCCATCTAAGAACCTAAGCAATAGAGGAGAGGGTATCTGAACTGGCCTTACCCTGTAGTCAGACTGATGATTATCTTAAATGTCACCATAGAACTTTTGTACAACAGATGGGAACAGAGGCAATGACCCATATCAGAGCTCCCAAAATCCAGTTGAATAGTGGAAAGAGTGAGAGTATGAGCAAGGATTTCTAGACCGTGAGGGGGTCATCCACTGAGACAGTTTGCTTGAGCTAATGGGAGCTCACCAACTCCAACTGGATTGGGAGTCAACTCTGAAGGGGATTGACAGTTGTGGCAGACTGAGGGGCTACTGACAGTGACACTGGGATTTGTCTCTATGGCTTGTACTGCCTTCTTGGGATCCTATTCTCTTTGGATGTAAACCTTTGTCAACCTAGATGTAGTAGGGTGGGGCTTGGACTTTCCACAGGGTGGGGTGCATGGACCTCACTTAGGATAGGAGGGGGGTGGGAGGTTCTGTGAAGGGAAAGGGAGGGGAGTGGGAGGAGGGGAGAGAGTGAGAATTTGGATGGGTATTTTTTAAGTAATAAAATTTAAAAAAATTAAGCCTGAGTTAATGGGCTAATCAGTTTATAATTGATGTAGACCTCTGTGTGATTCTTTGGGACTTTACGGCTGCAGGACTGGGCAGGACAGAAAATTCAGTCAACAAGTGCAGAGTGGAAGAACCTGGCTGAGATGTCCCTTATGAGACTGAGCTGAAAAACTTTGCTAAGGTGCTCCTTTAGTGGGGTTGAGCAAGATAGAGCAGAAAAAGTAACAACCTTTTTGCTAAAGTGGGAGGAGATGGATACATTTCTACAGAGGCTTCCCCTTCAGCAGAGTGTTCTCAAAAGATGTAATATCTTGGGTTGAAGAATAAGATTAACACTCTGCTAGGACATTCCCTTAGGGCCACAGATAATAGCTCAGTTGTAGGACTCTCTAGGAGAGAAGCAGGATTGTTACATACTACCAGGAGACCATCCCCTGCCATACCCCAGCCTCAGGTAGCCTGGCTTTCTGAAAACTTAGGACACCTTTCCCTCTAGGGCTCAACTGTCCTATTGCAGCTCCAACCTCCAGATGTGTCCTATTGCAGCTCCAGGTACTCTGGCTTCCCAACAATAAGTACACTTTCTCGCTAATGCTGAGCTATCCTATTGCAGCTCCAGCCTCCAGAGCTGTCTTATTGTAGATCTACCCCTATAGAGTTGTCCTATGACAGCTCTAAGTATAGCCTGGCTTTCTGATGTTTTCGTAACTCCAGAGCTGTAGCACACACACTCCCCTATAGGTAGTTTTTGGTTATTTGGTGGGTTGTGGAGGTTTGTTATCATTTAGGGGAACATAGGAATATAGGATAGAAAGATAACTATTAATCTCAAATATTTTTCATTATCATGGATTTTGATACATTGATATAATTTTAAATTGCTATTATTAAACTGTATATATGCGGTTATACTGTATATGTTTCTACATTTGTCTGGGGGCATTTTTCTAATGCAGCTCATTTAAAAATGCAAAGTATAATTAAGAAATGAGGTTAGTAGTTAATCTATAATAATCAAGCTTTGGTCACCGTAGGAATGTTTTCATGGTAAAACAGGGACATTTTAGACAGATAGATGATCTTCAAACACTTCAAAGACCTATAAAACAAAGCATTAAAAATGTTTTGGTGACATAGGGCTTTTTGCAACAATGAGACACATCTGCACGTGGTAGCACCAATTTACTTTCATAGAAGAATGATGGTTATTAGAGAAACTCTGTAGGAGTTTGGTTTCCTTGTGGCAAGATTAGCCATTTAGGCAAGAAACTACTTTGCCTTGACTGCTGACAGTATGAACTATAAACTTTACACGTAAGATCCACAGGAAAGTGAGTGCTAAAGTTTACCAAAAATAGTCAAGACAGTCCTTCAAAATTCCTGCTTCACAAAAGTCTGTCAGATATTCTACAGAACACAGAGTAAAGTGACTGATTAATATTGTCAATACAAGGTGGGACAGTCCTTCAACTTTCTTGCTTCACTGAAAATTCCATCAGATATTCTAGGACTGTAGGCCAAAGATAGGTGCCCCAACATTACAGAGGATTTTTTTTTCTGACTGTCTAGGTAGCAGATGTCTCTGATGTTAAGTAATATTACCTCCTTCTCAGGTCTTGGGTGGAGTTAAAGATTAAATAGTTAAAGGTATAGTTTTCCTCAGATACAATAGAAAGTAAATTATGAAACTTTTGACTCACTAAGATAAGATAGATAATGGAATATTTACTCTTAATTTAATAAATACAAATGGACTGAATATTGTAAGTGTACTTTTACATGGTAACTGTTTTTGTTATATGTAGTTTTACTATGTAAAAGTTAAAGCCTTTTTCAAATTTAAATAAGAATGGGGAGATGTTATGCAATAGGAGTTTAAGGTGTGTTACATTTGTTTATAATGTGGAATATTTGTTTAATGAAGTTAAGATGTGCTGCATTCCTTTGTGTTGCATTTCGTTAACTCTGTAAAACTGTGTTACCATGCCTGCCTGAAACACCTGATTGATCTAATGAAGAGATGAATGGCCAAAAGGAAGACAGAAGAGGGATAGGCAAGTTTCTGGGCAGAAAGAATAAGTAGAAGGAGGAAAAGAGAAGAACAGGTGTGAGAAAAAGAAGAGAGGAGGACATCAGGGGCCAGACACCCAGCTACACGGCAAGCCATGTAGTAAAAAGTAAAGAAAGGTATATAGCATGGATAAAACCCAAGAGGCAACAGTTAGATAGGATAATTTAAGAAAAGCTAACTCAAAATAGGACAAGCTAAAGTTGGCCATCCAAAAATAAGAATAAGTCTCCCTGTACTTATTTTGGTGCTTGGTGATGGGCTTTCAAAGAGTAAAGAGTAAAACCAAACAACTATAGCAGGCACAAGGGGAGGGGAGGGAAAACTTTGGTTAGGATATATTGTATGAAAATAGAATCTATTTCAATAAAAATATTCTATTAAAAAAAAGATGAGTGAGAAAAGTACTTTGGACTTGACACACACTACTTCTCCAAGGGTCAATTGATGCTCAATCTTTCCAAATATTCATTGTTTTAGTAACTTGGAACAATCTATAAAGAGATATTTACACTCTAAATGAATTACTGATGCTCACAGAAGAAGGCATAGAATCCAATTGCAATTTGAGTTACAAGTGACTTTGAATCACCCATGAGGGTATTATGATTACAACTCAGATTCTCTGCCTCTGAAGTGCTGGAATTAAAGGCATGCACCGTTATATGTGTTGTAAGAATTTTCTTATGCCTTTGAATAAAGATAGTTCTTTGTTATGACATGCAGGATTTCAGAAGAAATGGGGAAATTTAATTTTGCAATAACTAGTTTCTTATTTATTTTTGTTGTCTTCAGAATACACATAGTTAGATCTTTCATTGTGGATGAATGTCCCAGAAAAGATATAAAAAGGACACCTTTCTTTTAGAAAATTTTATGCAAAGTACATTCCTATTGCAATAAAGTTGTGCAATAGTTGTAGAAGAGAAATTCATCTAACAAGGTATACAATTAGAGAAGTTGGTTCCAGATGTGAATTTTCAGTATCTCTAGAATTCTGTACTATAGTTATAAATTGAACTTACAAATTCACTTAGAGAAGTTACTCATTATGTCTCATCACAAAGGCCTTTTTTGGTTTATGGTGTCTCTCATGGTCCACTCAATAGTATACTTTTACCATTAAACAGTATATATTAGAAATTAATAAATTGTTATTTTAGTTATTTCTTGATGAATATTTTAAATGTTCAATCACTGCCTTTACATTGACCTTTGGCATGGTATTTCAGAATGTAATTAAATGCAAGGTGACACAGGAAACAGAAAATTCTAACTTTACCTGTCAACCTTGCTGATTAAATTTAATACTAAAACAAATTATATCTACCGAGGACAAATTGCTAGAAAAGTCATACTCATTACCTCACTCTAGAGAAGTGTTGCTTCTTTAGAGATATTGGAGATATAAGCAAAGTAATAGTATTTAACTCTTTATTAATCATCTCATTCAAATGTACTGAGATTTACTTTTAGGCTTCAAGAATAGTTTATTCTTATGTTCATGCTTTATGAATTTGAGTAGAGAGTAAATAATATGTACCATCATTTCCTCATGTTGTGTATCTTGAGCTTTTCGATTTTTTGTATATCTCAACAAATAAACTCTAATAAAGAATTTGATGTATTTCTATGAACCGTACTTTTAAAACCCTATTCCATTTAGAAACATTGTGTTAAATGTTGTCTTAATTTAAGGGAAATTGAGCAGATAAAAATAGCAAAATTGATAAAGTAAGCTGTAACTCTTCAGAATTTTAGTAATTTATTATAACTGTATTACTAGTAATCTATTTCTGTGTACCATGTAACCTGCAGTTATGCTTCTAGATATTAGCTAAAATGAAGTGTCAACTATTCACATTATAACTATTCAACTATTCATATTATAAGTTTTATACATTTTATAAAAGATTTATATTCATGATACTTATATCTCCATATAACCCACATATCGACGACTAATAGATGAGGATGAGTCAAATATAGTATTCTATATAATGTATTACTCAGAAATAACAAGAAAATGAATGCATGAAACACATAATACTGTAGATAAATCTATAAAATTGTACTTTATATGGGGTTGAAGCTGTTTAAGTTAAGGATTTGCCAAAATCACTAGTGAAAAAGACCTGACCATAGTAACCCAAATGAGGTTTATGGGCACTGTAAATACTTTTCTTGTTAAGCTGTCCAATTTAATGTCAAAAGGAGACTGAAAAGGTGCAGAAGACAGGAGTAGATGTATTTATTAATAGCATCATTTTAATTAAAGAGAAAAAGAAGTGATTTAAAAGACATGCAAATTTACTAAGTCTTTTTAAGGAAAGACCAAGAAAAGCCCTGAAAGCCTTAATGTTGCTCAGGTTTCACGTAGGAGCACAGACCGGAAGGAGCCAAACCTGAAGAAGGAAGAGAAAAAGCCTAGGACTATGTGAAAACAAACCAGCACAGTTAGCACAGATGTCATGGGCACATGTGCTGTATGTATATTCATCCAAAGTTGCTTTAGTGCTATTCTCATACTCCCTAGTCCATTATGGCTGTTTTGGAGAAGCAGTTAAGATGAAGCATAGTCATAAGGATATGACCTGACCTACTTGGATTAATTATCTTAAGGTAGTAATCAACAGACAACTTGCTTGCTATTTCTTTATCTGTCTTTTTATGAACATATGTACCTTGGAAAAACAATGTAAAGACATAGCTGGAAGGAACATCTCTGAAAGCAAGAAAGAATGCCATCCCCAGAAATGTACCTATAACTGTATCAGTATCTGGCATTAAACTAAGCCTTCTTGGCCTTAGAATATTTAGGAAGTAGATTTCTATTTTTAATTCTTATAGTTTTTGTTGTGAGCCTAGCCTTTAACGGCTGAGCCATCTCTCCAGCCCTTTAATTCTTACTGACTACAGAATCTTAATAATAAGCAAAGCAGACTAGAAAAATTCTTGCAAAATTAAGCTTTATATACAATAAATCAAAATCTTTCAGTTCAATGAAATTCTACTACTGAATAACAGTATAATTAGGCAAATCAAATAGTCCTGGCTGTCCTGTAGCTTGCCATATAGACTAAGCTACCATTGATCTCAGAGAAATTCTCCTGCCTCTGCCTCTGTTGTGCTGTGATTAAAGGGGTGTGTCACAACACTCAGTTCAGTGAAGACTATAAAATACTGAAAAGAATAAAAGCAAAGGAGATATGAGAAGACAGAAAGATCTCCCACGTTCATTGTTTGGGAGGAATGATATTACGAAAATGTCCATCCTACTCAAAATAATCTACAAATTCCCTGTATGCTCAATCAAAATTACAATGTAGCTCTTCATGGAAATTGAAAAAAGCAAAAAAATTAAATCATATGGAAACACAAATGGCCTAGTATAGTCAAAACAATTCTGAACAACTAAAACAATAAAAGCACTGCTGGAAATATTACCACCCCAGATTTCAAGTGATATTATAAATATAAACTAATAAAAGCAGCATGATACTGTCATAAAACAAACACACTGGTAAATGGAATAGAAGTGAAGACCCATATAAATCCACCCTTCAAAAGCAGTCCGATTTTTTTTAAAGAGGCCAACAAATCCCAGTGCCATTACCATTGTCTTCTCAGTCAGCCCCCATTGGGTGGAGGGCCTTGGACTTCCCACAGGGCAGAGTACCCTGCCTTCTCTTAGGACTGGAGGGAGATGGGGATTGGGGGGAGTGGGAGGAAAATGGGAGGAGGTGGAAATTTTTAATAAATAAAAAAATATTTTAAAATATAAAAGAGGCCAACAATAAACAATGAGGAAAAAACAGCATTCTCAATAAATGGTGCTGGTCAAACACCCTGTACAAAACTCAACTGCAAATGGGTGAAATATCCTTAATCTAGTAGAGGAGATAACAAGAGGATACTCACAAAATGATACCCATATCTAACACTACTGTCAAACCGAGAGAGTGTATGTACAGACACAATATTAAACTGATTCCCAAAACTTGTCATTATACCCATAGATTGATGCACCTCTCAGCCCTCATTAGAGATACTTCTATTTGAATTAGATGTTAGATGTTGAGGTTAATACACAGGTACACACTGGCAGGAAAGAATTGACCGACTAGCTATAAATATATATATATAAGACCATCGTGGTCTTAACCCCTTTGCTCATATCTCTCTACAACTGGACTCCAGGAGCTTGGCCCAGTGCTTAATGGTCGATCTCTACATCTGCTTCCACAAGTTGCTGGATGAAGGTCTATGATTACAATTAGGGTAGTGGTCATTCTGATTACAGGATAAGTCAGTTCAGACACCCCCTCCACTATTGCTTAGTGTCTTAGATGTGGTCATCCTTGTGGATTCCTGGGAATTTCCCTAATACAATGTTTCTCACTAACCCCATAATGGCTCCCTCTATCAAGATATCTCTTTCCTTATTCTCGTTCTCTGTTTTTCCCCTAACTCAAACTCCCTAATCCTTCATGTTCTCCTTCCATTTCACTTTTTACCCTTATATAATTCCCTCCCCTTCCCCCATACTCCCACCTTCCCCAGGAAATCTTGTCTATTTTCCTTTTCCCAGGGAGCTCCATGTATGTTTCTCTTAGAAGCTGACCCAAACTAGTTGGAGCTCACTGACTGCACTGACAGCTGGGGAAACTGCATGGGTGGTCCTTGGACTTCCCACAGGGCAGGGAACCCTGATTGCTCTTTGGGCTGACAAGGGAGAGGGACTTGATTGGGGGAGGGGGAGGGAAATGGGTGGTGGTGGCAGGGAAGAGACAGAAATCTTAAATAAATAAATAAATAAATAAATAAGTAAGTAAGTAAGTAAATAAATAAATAAATAAATAAATAAATAAATAAATAAATAAGACTGAACTAGACCCTCTGAATATGGGTGACAGTTGTGTGGCTTGGGCAGTTTTGGAGCCACTGGCTGTGGAACCAGTATTTATCCCTAGTCCATGAGCTGGCTTTTTGGAGCCCAATCCCTAGAGAGGAATATCTTGCTCAGCCTAATAAAGGGGGAAGAGCCTTGGTCTTGCTTCAAGTGATATAACAGACTTTGTTGACTCCTCATGAGAGGCCTCACCCTCTCTGAGAAATGGATGGGGAGTAGAGTTGGGGGGAAGGAAGGGGAGCAGGTGGAGGGGAGAAAGAGAAAACTGGGATTGGTATGTAAAATAAGATTGTTTTATAAAATAAAATAAATGAAAAAAATTTCATGAAACTGTGAGCTAAATATGGACTGTGAGTTGCAGTTTATGGTCATGTATAATGTCAAGAAATCATCAATAAAATAAATAAATTAAACTCCTTGCCTAGTGCAGTCACACGACATTGTGGAAAGCAAGTACTGTCCAATTAGTATGCGATTTTACTTTAAGAAAACATTATTTCACCATTAACATAATAGGTTATGTCGATATGCCACTAATTTAAGTAACTAGAAAAACAGTCAAGATTTGGAAGTCTAAATTAAGTTGTTTAATGATCAGAAATAATTATTTTAAATGTAGCTGTATAATTTAGTTGCAATATAGTACTATTCAACTTTCACATTTGAATTATTTTTTTTAAAAAGTGTTATTGATTAATTTCTGCTTGTTCCTAAAATATTGGAGAAAACAGCAATTCTGTGTACTTAATTTATACCTCTAATCATTTTCTTCCGTTAAAAATGTGCTTTAAAATAATTTAGTGAAAGTATCAGTCAGCACAGAAGTCGTAGGAATAATACAGTTCCTGATATTAGTTTTATAGGTACATGTTAAACAGGGGAGAAAATATTGTAACTACAATTATGTAATAATTCCATTGTTCACTTTCCTTACTATGGAGTTAATGACTAGCTCAAGGAGCCGTGAAAAGCAGAGAGAGAATGATGTTTAATGATCCAATAGGTAATTAAGTGCCTTAAGAGAAACCACAATGTCAGGTATCATTGCCCTTATAAAATCTACTGCTACAAGAATAACATTTGAAGTTGTGTGTACATACATTTCTGAGATATTATACATCATTAATTCACAATAAATAAAAATATATCTTGAGGTCTGATTTGCCTTTTAATATATTATATTTAATATCTTATTTCTCACTTATACTAATTCTACTAGAATGAAACTATCATCTTTATAATTAAAGTTTAGGTGATGCAGAAAAATCAGTAATAAATTTCCAGGAGGTGAACTCCATTTTCAAATGTTAGAGAACAAAAAATTAATTTTAAATATGTCCCAGGAAAGTGAAATATATAGTTAATTTTAGAATCTAAGCAATACCATACTTAAATATAGATAGCAGAAAGTAAAATATAATAAATCAAGCAGACATAGAAATCAAGTCATACATAATATATAAGCTTTCTATATTGATGATTTCTGAATGTTAGCCATAGGATGATAAAAGAGACAATGGTGTCACAATTTAGAGGAGATTTGGGAGGAGGTAAAAAAGATAGAACAATTGTTTTTTTATGTGAAATGATGATACATGTTGAAGTTTATTATTCCCAAACTGGAATGACTGATGCAATTTAAATTAGTGATATGTATGCATATGTTTGTATCATTCTTCTTATACATAAATATCATATAATGAGTACAGCAAGCATTAGAGAAAAATGACTGCATACCTAATGTTTCCTGAATTTCAGATCAACCGTTGATACCACCCCAACTCTCATGGAATTCACTCATTTTATATAGTTTTTCTTTATCACCACCTTATTTTCTTTTATCAAAATTCATTGTGCTTAGAAAAAACATCAATAATTTATTTCTATTTATTTGAAAAATATAAAAAATATTTCAAGACAGAACTGTAGAAAGAAAATCATCAGCAGAATACATAGTGGCCAACAAACCCAAATAATTCACATTATTCAAATAAAGGCAAGGTACAAAAAGAACATAAGTTCTAACTCTTCTTTTCCTGAAAATCCCTGTAAATAATTTATAGACATTGGATTAAAAATTTAATGTTCAACCTGTTTTTAAAATACAGCTTAACATATAAAACCAGACTGGTGTGATTCATTTTATGAAGGCATTACTGATTGAATAAAATATTTTCATTTGCTACAAACCAAACTAATGTTACTTCAAAAGTAAAATATGAAACCATGAAAACTTGAAACATTAAATATCTATAAAATAATCTAAAGATGATTACAGATGGATAAAAATAACCTAAATAAAATACTTGATATTGGGCCTTATTATTTACTGGCATTCTATTTCAACAAGCATTCTGTAATTTTATAAATTTATTAATCCAAAAATTTTTTATTGTTTTTATTGAGCTATATATTTTTCTCTGCTCTCCTCTCTTCCTCCACCCTCCCATTATCTCCATGCCCCCATTACTCAGAAGATCTTGTCTTTTTTTACTTCCCATGTAGATTAAATCCATGTATGTCTGTCTTAGGGTCCTCTTTGTTTATAGATTCTCTGGAATTGTGAATTATAGCTTGACTTTTCTTTACTTATGTCTAAAAGTCACTTATGAGTAAGTACATATTGAATTTGTTTTTCTGGGTCTGGGTTACCTCACTGAATATTATGTTTTCTAGATCCATTCATTTGTCCGCAAATTTCAAGATATTATTTTTTTCCCACTGTGTAGTACTCTATTGTGTAAATGTACCACATCATCTTTATCCATTCTTCAGCTGAGGGGCATTTAGGTTGTTTCCACATTCTGGCAATGACAAATAATGTTGCTGTGAACCTAGTTGAGCACATGTCCTTGTGGTATGGTTGAGCATCCTTTGGGTATATACCCAAAAGTGGTGTTGCTGGATGTTGAGGTAGGTGGTTTCCTTCCTTCCATCCCTATGTAAAGTATTTTTATGTGAGTATGATTCAGTTTGGCATGTCCATACACAAATAGAGTAAATATCACTCATATCTTTATGAGAGATATTTTTTTGTTGTTGTTGATATTACTGTGATAAAATGCCATGGCCAAAAGGAGCTTAAGGGAGAAATTATATCTTGCTTACTGTTTCAAAGGGCTAGAGTCCACAGTAGTGGGGATAGCATGGCAGGGTCACAGGAGCTAGATTATTCTATTGTGAGGGAGAACAGGATCTGGGAAAAGGTTGTAAACCCTCAAAGTCCACCCCTAGTGATGTACTTCCCCAAGCACATCTCCATGAGCACTAAAAACACCTTGAAAGAACACGCGTGAATGGGGGTCCAAGTGATCAAATATGTGCAACAATATAGGAGGTTTCTTATTCAAAATGACCATAATATCCAATCACTTTTCAAATTTCTCTTTGGTAGATTTTCTAGTTCCTATGAATCCCTATTTTATTTTCAGGTCAATTTTTTTTTTACCCACCTTTAAAAGAGAATATATGATACTGGAGTAGTTTCACATGTCTGTCTTATTTTACTTAGCATTATGTAATTCATTATTCCAAATTTTGATATTTTGTTCTTTTGATCTTCTGCTTTAGTTTATGTATGAATTCACACTTGTGCACAAATGCATCAGGTTCTTATGATGATAAAGCCTCTTCTTAGCTATCTTCAGTCACTCTCTCCATTGATTTTTTTTTTACCCTTTCTTTTTCATGTAGGGTCTCTCAGTGAAATAAGAGTTCAGTGATTTGGCTATACATTCTGGCAATCTGACTACTAGAATCCACACATCTTTGTATTACCAGGCCTTGGATTATGGATGTGTACCACCATGTGAAAATTTTAATTTGGGTAATGGAGATCTTAACTCAGATCTCTAAGTTTATGAGGTAAACACTTTGATGACTAAAACATGTCCCAAGCTCAAGATTCCACTTTTAATGACAGAATAATACTCACTGAGTATTAATATTCTATAATTTCATACTCCATTCATCTTTTAATAAATGCTAAGCCATATGTTATAATATGCCTTTTGTAAACAGTGCCACAATAAATGTGTATAAAAGCATATCTATTTTATATTTTGCCATCTTTGAATATATATCTAATTTTAGTTTGAAGGAAACTCCACAATTACTGTACTAATTTACATTGCCCAAATTTCATTTATCAATTGGGGTATCCATAAGCAAATGAAATAAATGCTTAAAATATAGTAATTATAAACAAAATTTGACAAATTATATTACAGAAAATGAGACAACTATACCCTGGAATGAATAGATAACCTTCAAAATTAGAGGAAATGTCTATCAGCAATTCTTCTGATGGACACTTAACATATGGAATATATAAATAACTCAAACATATTAAAAGTAAAACAGAATCATATTAAAATTATACAAAGAATATGGATAGTTACTTCTTAAAGAAAAAAGAAAACTGTCCAATGAATATATGCAAAATGCACATCTTTACTCATCAGTAAAATTAAAATGAAACTACAATGATATTCTACCTCATCCTGATATAATCCAATAATTTATTTAAAAAAATATAGAAACTAACAAATCCTGAAAAAGAAAATAGTCAAAAATGAATTTTAACATCTATTTTCATACTTTGAAGAAATCAAAATAAGAAATTCTAATTGTTTCAATCTGCATAAAGGAAAACAATTTATATTTAGCTTTTGACTCCTATTCCCTTTGTTGCTTCTATTATACCACATCAGTGTTCTATGAATGGTATACTAGTAAGTTAACACCTCACCTATCAAAGAAATTGAGGAGTCAAAAATTTGGAATATTTTCTGTTGGTAATGAATAAGAATACCAATAAATTTTTAACAAATCAAATTTATCAGGCACTGACATTAACATTATTTTATGCATATTAATATTTATATTATTTGTTCTATAGCTCCTTAGCTATTATGTTATCTATAATATTAAATGCTCAGAAGTATAGTTTCGCTTTCCAAAAAAATGCTTAATGTAATTTGCTAAAACTGTATTAGATATTTTGTAGGCAGATATATCACCATTTGTGATGGCAGTCTTCAATTGAAAGGATGAAAACAGTAAGAATATTATAGACATAAAAGAACATAAATACTTCATAAGTATATTTTCTTTTAAAATAGAAATGAATCTCTTTAAATATCTCATTGATTTCTAAATGTATCTTTTTATTAAAGCAGAGCATAAAACTGATACTTATGTTAATTTTTATATTCAAAATAAAAGTTGAAGTCAATAACAGCTAACTTATTATAGACATTTGCTATGTTTCCTCTACTTGATTAATGTATTTTATTTATTTGATAATTTTGACTCTATAGTGTGTTTCATTATACATTAAACCTTACCACTGACATTTACAGATGAAGAAAATGGACCTTAAAAGCTTAAAAAACATGTTGCAAGTCCTGAGACAGAAAGAGGCAGAATAAAGAAGCAATTCTATTTCACCTACTCTAAGAAAATATGCCCGTTAATATTTTCAGTGTGACATGAAGTTTTTTTTATTTTTGTATTATTTTCAAAAAGTAAAGTACAATCAATTTAAGAATGTATTTCTTTAAAAAATACCTTAATATTTTTCTAGAGTCTAAAATGCCTACAAACTGACTTATTTTAAGAAGTCACCTTATTTTTTCAAGTGTTTATTAATTTTGGTCATCAATTTAAGCATTATTCTTTATAACATGGGATAGTATGGATAAAAATGTTATCCATTTTCTGTTAGATTTCTTGAGGAAAGCATAGCTTAGCAGGCAAATAGGGATGTTGTACCTCAATGATAACACATAAAGTAAGCAAAAGATCCCTGAGGATCATGAAATTCTTCCTTACAGCGGGACACTTTACTAAGAGTGTCCGGTGGGAAAGAGTAAGTGTCCGTATGTGTGTGTGTCTGTATGTGTGTGTGAAAGAGAGGGATGGGGGGGGGGGGGGGGGGGAGAGAGAGAGAGAGAGAGAGAGAGAGAGAGAGAGATCTCGTGTGTATATGTTTATATCTTATTCTTCCTGATCTACAAAGTTCATTACCATTGATAATTTTTAATTTGGCTACATGTCAAGTACAAAAAGGGTAAAAGTTCAAGTATACAGGCACTTCAGAAAAAAAGCAGTCCAGTAAAAGGAGTGTAATTGATGTTATGCTAAATGGACATGTAACCAAACTGCTTTCTAAGTATTTTTGTTTATATCCATAAATTTTTGTTATTCACAATTCAGAGGAGAATCATTTTAGAGGGTGATGGTTAATGCATAAACTCATGTATGTTCTAAATGCTGAGAAAAATTGATCGTTGTGTGCACTTCTCTTATAGGACATCAGTTTTTAGCCTTTGTAAAGACATGTGAACACCATAAGAAAGTTAACTGAAATATTGTAACAATTAGAGAGGTTGGGAAAGAGTGCTCAAAATGCTATTTCTGAGTAACACAGAAAATGTAATCATGGACACATATCAGTTGAAGGAGGACTAGTTGGGATGAAGGGGAATGTTTGTAGAAAAAGGAGGAAGATGACAGAAAGCAATAGAATGTGACCTTGTTAACAATAAGTTTTATACATGTATAAAATTGTCAAAAATTAAAAATATGAAGGCAATGGAAAATAAAGGTATATAGAGAAGTAAATCTTCATAAAGAGGGCAGATGCTTCTATAAAACAAAATGGATTTAAAGTATACGTTATTGGTTCATGACACCACAGCATGTATTTACTTTTTTTTATGTTGTTGTCAGTTTATTTTTAATTTTGGCTTTAATTTAAATATTTTAGGAATAGTGATATTCTTCAATTGCTCCTGATATTATGTCTTGACACATCGACTTTTTCATCACATTTCTGAGCATTTCATAAAGGCTTGTGGAAACATGAAATAGGTTATCCTCTATACTAATAAAAATTGACATTAAATCAGATGTTAATCCTGTTAAGGTATTTTTGCTTTCTTAGAGAACTGGGAAAGTGAAAAGACATCTAGAGAGTCACAGTGTAACCCAGTAAAAGAGATATAACAAAGTGACAAAAAGAGCAGGAATCAAGTAAAATTTCTATCTCTTTTTAATAATATCTCATTTTTTATTCAAGCAACTACATCTTTTTGTCTACCTGTGTTTTTTTAATTGTTTTTTTCTCTTACTTGTCTACATATTTTCTTTGCTTATGTTTATGTGTATTTTTCTGTTTGTAGGTATATCTCCTTTTATCTTTATGTGTTTGTTTTGAAAATTACTCTCAATCAGTTACTTATTTTAAGAAAAATGGCAGAACTATCAACTTTTTGTGGTCAAATTCCTTTCTTTCTTGAATTAAAGACTCCAATAAGCATTTTTTAATCTCCTTAAGATGCTGTGGGACAATAGTCTTATTGTAAATATTTGTTATTTGTATTGGTTTAATAAAATGCTGATTGGCCAGTAGCTAGGCAGGAAGTGGAGGTGGGGCAACCAGAATAGGAACAGTTATCACCCAGACACAGAGGAAGCAAGATGAGAATGCCTCACTGATAAATGTACCAAGCCACATGGCTAACACAGACAAGAATTATGGGTTAATGTAAGAATTAATTGATAAGAAGCCTAAACTAATAGGCCAAACACTTTATAATTAATGTAGATCTCTGTATGTTTCTTTGGGATTGAAAGGCTGCAGGACCAGGTGAGACAGAAACCTCTTTCAACATTAAGACAGTTTTCATTATACAAATAATCTTTCTTGGGTTATAAATAAATTGCTTGGTTCTATATCTGATAAACTAATCATTGTCATATGTGATCATATACTATACTAACAGCATAACAAAAGGCTATGAGAAATGTTGGATTTCAGGTCATATATTCTGAAGCATTTTTGAAAATTAGTATCTTATCTAATCCAACTGGAACTATTATTTTTAGGAATGAAGGTAACTCATGCTTAGATTGCCTATCAAGTTGTCCAAAAGCACATTGAGATCAAAAAGGAAATAAAACTGAAGTCTTTCTGTATTCCTACTGTTTCCATTTGTTAATGCATCTAAAATAAAATTAATAAAAGAGTCCTAGCCTTTGACCTAGAAAGTAAGTGTTAAGAATTTATGCTTAATAAATAATTTACCTGGAGCTAAAATTATTTATTTTAGCCACTATGTATGCAACTAAAATTATTCCACATATGATAGGTCTATTGTATAATAGTTTTCTTTAATATTCAAATAAAATTATATAACTTTTCATTCTACATTTTTGGGGAAATAAAGTTTTCTTAATAATTTCATTGAGAATTTTGCTTCATGGCTATTCCCACCTTTATGCTCTCAGGACATCCACTCTTCATTAGGAAGACCAAATCTTTATTATATCTTTCATTATGCTTTTGGCACTGTCATTTTTGTTATATTGATATATAAATTCTTTTCATAAATGTTCATGTATTCCTAAATTCATAGTCTAGTACTGCTATTCTATTATAAATAGAGCACTGATAACTATTTAGTTTTAAACAGAGAAATATTAACACAAACGGTAAAGGGACTATGAATAGTAATACATTAAGATGTATTTGCAGTTATTTTTTCCTCCTATTCCTCTTTCTCCTCCTCATTCCATTGAATGAGCACACCATGTATGCACATGTGTGTGCCCACATCCCCTATATATACCTTATTTCCAACTTTCAACACATTTAACATCTCTTCTATATATCATATTCCTAACATTCAACACATCCATACAATAAAATGGTAGGAAGCAAGACCAGGAAAAGAAAGCAATAGACTACCCATGCCTCTCTACTTTAGGTTTCTCCATGCAAGAAATCAATCTTCAAAAGGAATGGGATAGAAAATGGTATAATTCAAAATAACTATGCATGAATGAAATTTTATATGATTTTCTTTAAAAAAGTAATTAAAACAGAAAATAGAGCCAGGTGGTGGTGGCACATGCCTTTAATCCCAGATCGTGAGAGGCAGTGGCAGGCACATCTCTGTGAGTTCGAGGTCAGCCTGGTCTACAAGAGCTAGTTCCAGGACACACGCCAAAGCTACAGAGAAACCCTGTCTCTAAAAAAACTAAAAAAAAGGAAAAAATACAGAAAATAAAAATAGATATTAAGTACACATATATTAAGATACTATACATAGATATTAAGTAAATATATATATATATATATTACAGGAATTGAAGAAAAAACACAAAAATTGTGTAATTTACATTGAAGCTAAAGAATAAGTTTATTACATCAACTTGGAAACAGGTACCCATTCCAGTGTTCTTCAGTCTAGCATAGTACAGTGTTATCATGAAAAATCAAAATTATTTCACCTTTTACATTATCTACATCAAAGAAAAAATAGAAATTTAGTAATGATGAAAATATTTTTCCTTGAATTGTAAAATAAGAAGTATGACAGGAGGGAGCCAATATTTAATGATACTCCCCTGAAAGATCTATCTCAAGTATGGTACTCACTCTAGTTACATCTCACCATTAACATATCTAGAGCCTCTCAAAATAAGACCAAGTATTGGGCACCAACATTTCAATACTGATATTTTGTCTATTCATATTCAAAACAGAAAAGGCCTCAATCTAAGCAAGTAATTTTAAAGGAATTGAGCCAATGATTACTAATTTACACTTAATACATAAAATTAAGGTATAAAATAATTGCAATAGTAGAAAGATATGGTTTAATTTAGTAAAAATATTAATGCAGTATTTTCAAGTGGACTTGTGTTTTAGGATATTAGGGTAATATTGTTATATGTTGTTTCTTAAATGCCCCACCCCAATTGCCATAGGCTGAGGGCTTTTGGGAAGTGATTAGAACATAAAGGACGAATTAATTCCAATTAATTCATAAATACACTGACATATTTATGATTGGCAATTGGGAAATTGGAAGTTTACAGAAATGTAGGAGGTGCTACATAGTTGAAGAGAGTAGTTACTTGGGAGCATGCCTTTGGGAAATATGTCTTGTCCCTGGCAACCTCTCTTTTGCACTGATTATTGTTTAACACCAGGTCAACGCTTTCCTATACAATCCTTTCATTTTGATGTACTGTTTAATCACAGGCCCAGAAATACAAATCCAAATGTCCCTAGACTAAAACTTCAGACACTGTGATGCAAAATAAATATTTTCTGTTTAAAATATATGATCAAGTATTATTTTACTGATTAGATTATCTGCATTGTTATCCATTTTCCTAAACTAATTTTTATATGCAGTTCTATTTTATTGAGTACTTTCAATGTTACTTATACTTCTCTGCATTTCCCACAACTCAATGTAAATATAAATTATATAAATGCTATGAAATAATTATATCAGAATGCATAGACTTTTATTACATATTATGATATGGTAACATAATTTATAGATGTAAAGTATTTCACATCACTATTCATATTCTACATATGAGCTTTTCAAGAAAGATTAACTGAATCCCATCTAACTTATTTTAAATCATATGTCTAAATTAAATTTATCTATTTATTTTTTATTTTTTTGGTTTTTCGAGACAGGGTTTCTCTGTGGCTTTGGAGCCTGTCCTGTAACTAGCTTTGTAGACCAGGCTGGTCTCGAACTCACAGAGATCCGCCTGCCTCTGCCTCCCGAGTGCTGGTATTAAAGGCGTGCGCCACCATCGCCCGGCTCCAAATTAAATTTAATGGAAAATGATTGCTTTGAGGCATTGTATCTTCAAAAACCTTTTAAAGAACACAAATATCCAAGTTTAGATATAATTAAGAAAATTCATAAATTTCAGATAAAAAACAACTTTCTCCAGTAAATATTAAAAAATATGTTAACCAATATAAGATCCCTTTTGTGTTCCTCCATAACCTTAATCCATTATGAGAGTGGAATTAATTTTAAAATTTTAGTACAAAGTTGGGTATTAATTGGAGTAATTTAATGTCCAAAACCTATTTGTTGCAAATTGTGTATTTATCATTTCCTAGAAAACAGATTTGATATTAAAAAGTTTCTAAAAATGTATTTTTACATTTCGTGTGTATCTCTGTGCCATAAACTTATTTGGAAAACAATTGTTTGGAAAATTACCAATTGAATTTTTGAAAGACAATGAAGTGATTTCTTATTTTGAAATTTGAATACCTCACCCTGACTCTAAACACAAATATTTTGGAGTTCTTTACATTTGAGTCAGAATATCATTGTACACTTCCTTCTCTTTGCAGGGAGGAAAATTTTAAAAATCTAAGGAATAAATGTGCAAACACTGTAGAAATAACATAAAACAGTGAAAATATATGCATATAACTAGGAATGAAAAATGAGTATAAAATTCTCCTTATGTCCTTAATAGACCTGACAAGGAAAGATTTCTAAAAATATAGCGAGGGGTCCTTTTCTGTCTCCCTCTCGAAGAGGCAGCTATGTCTCTCCCTTCTCTCTCTCTCCCTTCTCTCTGCCTCTCTCTCTCCCTCTCTGCTCTCCTCCTCTTCTTCATAGTCCACTAAATAAATATGGAACTCACAAAAAAATATAGTGAGTGGCTCATTTTCATCAACCATCCCCCATTCAATTTGAGTCCACCTCACCTATGTAAATGGAGATTATCAGTGCCTAGGTCTCATATAGGCTGTAACTCAGATCTTTCTCACTGAAGGCTCATAATGGGAATATTCTCCTTAACCCCCCATAGTAATTACTTTAAAGAAAAACAATTATTTAATAGAGTAGACCAAAAAAAAAAACCACAATTGAAAATAAAGTTCTGTTTTGGATGGAAATTTTTAATTGTAAGGGTAACCTGCTCTTAATACTTCTAGCAGCCACTTTTGCTATTAATGGAACAATCTTCCATAAGAAAAAAAAAGCCAATACAAATAAAAGTTGAATGATGTGATGAAAATTGTGGTGGTTTGAAAGAAAATGGGCCTCAATAGGAACAACACTATAGGGAGGTGTGGCTTTGCTAGAGTAGACATGCCATTGTCAGAGGAAGTATGTCACTGTAAAGGTGGGCTTTGAGGTATCCTATGCTTAAGCTACACCCAATGAGATAGACAACTTCTGATAGACTAGAAGTAAGAACTATCATCACCTTCTCTAGGGCCATGTCTGCCTGCATGCTGCTTTGGTTCCAGCCATGATAACAATGGACTAAGTCTATGAACTGTAATCTAGTCACCACAATTGAACATTTTTCTTTATAAGAGTTGCCATGTCATGGTATTTTTTCACAGCAATAGAAATTCTAACAAACACAGGGTTTACATCATTTAATCCATCACATTTTCAGTCATAAAAGTCAATGAAATCTCAGTGTATGTGTTTATGTGTGTTCCTAATTATATTGATTTTAATTTGATTTGCATCTGATGGATTTCTGAGCTTTCATAAAGAAATTTAAGATAGAAAACTGACCTAAGTCTGACCTTCATCCAAGAGACTGTGTTTGTTTTTTAGCACATGTAACAAAGTGTAGTTTTGCTCCCATGGGAAAGTGAGAGGTATTCCAGGAGAAAAACTTTCTGAGAACATTTATGGGGCTTGGGAATGAGGAAATTGTTGCAGCTATGGTAGGCCATGTGTGGGTCGACAGTTTCTCCTTCCTGAATTGTTTGCCCAAGGTAAGACTTTCTTTGAAGACAAACTGTCGCCACAGAAATTTTTTTTGAGCTGAACAATAATGACTTTGCAAGGTCAGCTCTATCTCACAGGACTGTTATTACAACTGATACATTCTATCAAAATCACTGTCAAATAAGCCTTGATCAATCTATTTTTTAGAATCTACTAGGTGCTTACTATGTTCATATATGCTAGTGGCTCTACATATATGTGGGAAGGTCATTTGTCTATATGTTGCTTTCAGTGGCTAATTAATAAAGAAAATGCTTGGCCTGATAGGTCAGAACATAGGTGGGTGGAGTAGACAGAACAGAATGCTGGGAAGAAGGGAAGTGAGGTCAGACGCAATGGAGGCAGCTGCCAGGTCAGACATACTGAATCTTTCCTGGTAAGCCACCACCTCTTGGTGCTACACAGATTATTAGAAATGGGTTAATCAAGATGTGATAGGTAGCCAATAAGAGGCTGAAACTAATGGGCCAGGCAGTGTTTAAATGAATAAATTTTGTGTGTCGTTATTTTGGGTGTAAAGCTATTCGTGCAGGAGCTGGGTGGGACCAAAAGCACGCCTGCTCGCCACATTACTACAGAAGGGTTTCTTTTTTTTTTACCTTTTGTGATTATAATTACATGATTTTTCTCTTTCATATTATCCCTCTTAAACTTCCCATATACTCTTCCTTGCTCTCCTTCAGATGCATGGCTTCTTGTTAGGTTAATTATTATTGAAGATATAAATACATTTGTAAATACATAAATATATTCTTCTCAGTCTGTTTAATGTTAATTTTGTGTATGTTTTCAGGACTGATTATTTGTTATTGGAAAACAATTAGTGTGTTCTTCCTGGGGAAGACTATTTCCCCCTCTCTCAGCATTCCTTAGTTTCCCGCAATTCTTAGTGTAGGGTTTAGATCTCATGAACTTTTCCCCTTCTACTATGACTTGTCTATTGTTCATAATTGTTACAAATTATGAACAAATAATTCCGTGTAATTGTTCAGCACATGTTTAGGCAGACAATGCATGGATAATTTCATATTTCCAGTCAGTTATGAAACCATTTTTTTGTAACACTTAAGAAGTTCTATCCTGAACTGAAATGATTTATAATTAAAGGTCAGTTTCTAAGTATAAACCCAAGTGTGTATTTACCAATACACACACACACACACACACACACACACACACACACACACATATACCTATATACACATACACATGTATTCACATATATGTAAAAACACATAAAAATAGAAGAGCTTTGGAAGCATACAAAAATGAGTTGTTATTAGTGTCATTTTAAATTTTACAAATGAAAGTACTCAGGATTTTTAAACTTCATTTTTACAAGATAACATATCTCAGTCAACATGATTAAGTGGACTTGAGGGACTCACAATTGTATTTCTAACATTCAGATGGCTATGGTAAGAATATTTCAGTAATTTCATAGCCAAACAGGAATACAAAGTGAGTTTCAGAATAGTCCAAGCTACATTATCATGAGACCTTGTTTTATAAATATGAATGAAAGAGTAAATAAAATAACAAAAAGTTCTTACACAAGAACTCTTGTATATTAATACCAAAAGCTATATATGTACAAAATTAAGAAATAAAATTTTGTAATAAGAATATGTAATAATCATTATTATAGGATGCCTTTGTTTTGGATGCATACTCTGCTTTGTAGTTATATACAGAAAAATTTTTGAGAGCTAACAGTATAGCTATATTTTTTGTTTTTTATGAGACAAAGTTTACCACTTTTTAAAAATAAAATTTTGTATTAAAAGATGCTGTAATCTAAGCATGTCCTCATAAATTAGATATTGAAATTATGCTGTGGTACAAGTGGTTAGGCCTTTTGAAAAATATTTAAAACACCAGGGCTTTAGACATATAAATATTATCACTGTCCATTTGAAATTTTTTGAAGACAGCTCTCTTTCTGCTGTATAGTTTACATATGGAAGTCATGATCCTTGATATACCATTCCTCACCAAATATTGAATTTATTTTATGCTTGGTATTATGCTTCTCAAGCTTGGTAATTACGATAAATCAATTGCTAAGTTGTTATTTCTTTAATAGCTACAGGAATAGACTAAGCATAGGGTATTGGTAATTTGTATGACATCATGCAGCCTGGCTAACTACAGTCTGAGCCCAGATGTGTGATAAGGGAGCAATACAACAACTGTTCATTGGCAGAAACTAATCTCAAGCTAAGCTGAGCGGTATCCATTTTCATGTTCTTTGGGTTTCACTCCAGCTACCACTGTTGTCTGACTGGCAATATAAAATACCTAAATCACTTTTCATTATCATGGAACATTCATATATGGCCATAGACATGAAGAAACCTGGTGCTCAGATATATATCTGAAGTTATTTCACATACTGGAGACAGTGAATAGTTGGTACAGTTCCATGTGTGACAGTAGAGTTCAGAGTAACCAAACTACAGCTGCTGTAATTAAATAATAAGTTGAGAAAAAAATCAAAGCTTCTGAAATCCTAGATAGATTACACTATGTATTTGTGACTAATCTTATCTTAATATGGTACAGTAGCTTCCCAAAATAAAACTCAAATATTACAGGATTTAGATGAGAGTTTGAAAGTTAATCCATATAATTTCCGCTTGAAATTGAAACGATTATCTGAACTTTTATGCGATTGTTATTTATCTTTAGTGCTTTATAGAGTTATAGTCAATATAGAAAAACTTTACATATCAATATGTACAATTTAGTGAGCTTACATATACTTAAATACGTATAACAACATTACACATAATCAAGGTAATAAGTATATCCATTACCTCCAGAAGTTTCTTTATCTCCCCTTTATTTGTTATAGTAAAGAGAATTTAAAAATGTCTTTTTCATCATTTTTAAGGTTCAATTCAATGCACTGTTAACTATATGCAATTTATTGTAAATAAATCTCTAGAACTTAGTAATATATTATATATATATATATATATATATATATATATATATATATATATGTGTGTGTGTGTGTGTATCTTTGTGAGTATATGCTATATGTGTGGATGTTCATAGAGGCATTAATCCCTCTGGAGCTGAATTTACTGGTTATTATGAACATACCAAACATGGATACTGGGACTCAATGCAGATCCATTATAATGGCATCAATTTCCATTAACCACTAAGCCTCATCTCTTAACCTCAAAACCTCATCAGTCTTAGATACTGTAAGTTTAAATTCAGTGAACCACTCTTCACTTATTTCCTCTACATTCAGGAAGATAATATTTCTGTTTGTGTAAGTGTACATTAGGTACCTCTTATAAATGAAACCACGCAGTACTTTTTATTATGAAGAATCTTTTACTTGGCATATTATTTTCAAGAGACAATTATTTTCAACAGTCACTATTGTAGGCACATGACAAGATTTTTTTCTGTTCAAATACAAATTGCAGTAATAAGGGCGGCGGAGCTGCGTCTCCAGCATCCCGGCCATCTGCTAGCTTATGCCCGAAATAACAACACACAAATTGTATTTTTTTAAACACTGCTTGGCCCATTTATATCTAGCCTCTTCTTGGCTAACTCTTGCACCTGGACTAGCCCATTTCTAATCATGTGTCGCACCGAGGTGCGCTGACTGGGAAGATTCTAGACTACCTCCATCCTGGGTCGGAGCTTCATTGCGTGTGTCTGCCCGGGATAGTGGAGCATGACCTCTCTCTGAGCTCACTTCCTCTTCCTCCCCGCATTCTGTTCTGTTTACTCCTCCCACCTATGTTTTAACCTATGAGGACCAAGCAGTTTCTTTATTGCTTAACCAATGAAATCAACAGATTGATATATGACACTCCCACATCAACAAATATATATATATATATATATATATATATATATATTCACAGATATAATTCCTATATATTTTTATATTCTGTGATTTCCTTTTCCTTTACTTCTTTTCTTTTGTGTATTTTCTATGGTTTTTGGTGTCATTATGAGAGTTTCAAAAAGAAGTATGTTTGCTAATATCTTAATTCTACTCATATCTATTTTTTTACATTTCTATAAATTTTATTTTATTAATTTATTTATATATTTGTATCTATTAGCTGATTTAAAATATTTATTATTATTGCATTTTGTGTGTGTACATGATGTGTATGTTTTTGTTTGTACATATATGCAGTGACATGTGTGTGGGTATCATTTACATAGTATCATTAGTATTGTGCCGTATGCCATTTTTATAATTGTCAACCTAAGTATACAAATTTTAAAATTTACACTTATTTATTGTGTGTCCATATTCAGGCAAGCATGCCAGAGCACCCAGTATAGATCAGAGAGTAACTTGCAGGGATCCATTCTCTCTTTCCAAAATGTGGTTTTAGAGGCTGAGCTCAGGTTGTCAAGCTTGATGGCAAGATCTTACATCTATAGAAACATTCAGTATTGGGATCCATTTAGGAATAGTAGTGGAGATTTAGTAACAGATATTGCTGCTTGATTTCTGTTCATAACTTATGAAATCCTTATGACTGGCAATAAAAGATACTGTGAATGTTTTACATAGATAACATTGTGCAGAGAACTATGGCATAAATGAATAAGAAAATAAAAACAGGCAGTTTAGGAAAAAGCCATGGAGGTAAAGAGGCAGTGTTAACACCAATTCTCTATCTATAATATGTGGAATGCTCTCCTTTGCATGTTTAATTTTGCTAAGATATTGGCATACAGATTTTAAAAATAAATGGTAGAGTATACAAAGATACTTTAAGATATTTTACCATTTTATTCCATAACTAACCATCTCATAATTACCTGGGCTAATTAGAGAATGAAAGATATTAATTGGCAATTTTTACATACCTGGAGCCAGGCAATGTAAGAAGAGATCATATTTTTGAAGCTTAGTACTTTTATTTTACTGACAAAATGTTCTAAGGAGTAAGATCCTCAGCCAAATTATTGGCTCTTTCATTTATTTGCAACTTTCTAATTTTAAAAATACAAGTCCAGTCTAATATAATACATTGAGAAGTCTATTCTCAGTCCAGTGCCAGTGTTGCTGTGAAGATATAATTCAGATCGTGTTAGTCCTCTGAATTCTTACATTGGCCTACATTGTTGTCTATGATCTTGCCCCAGGTTATGTCTCTGTTCTCATCTGCTATGACTCTTTTTGTTCTTTGACCTCAAACTAGGCTGACTTTAATGTTTCTAAAATAAACCAAGCAGGGCCCTATCTGAAGGTTTTGAAACTGTGTAGTTTCCTCTGTCCAGAAATTTCTTCCCTAGGAATTTGCTTGTTTTACTTCCTCATTTCATTTTGATCTCTGACTGAGAGATCAGACAATTCTCTACCAGCATTTTTGACTGTTCACTATTCCTAACCCCAATTTATTCTTAGAGCTCATACTATAATAAGCCTGTATTTGCATACCAGCCTTAGAACAGTAAGGACTTATTAGTTACTCTTGTATAATTAACTCCAAGAATAGACCATAGTCCATAGGAAAGGCTCAATAAATATTTGTTAAAAATTATGAATGATATAAACAATTTACCAACCGATTACTATTTAAGTTTGATATAATATCTCATATTTAATAAAAACACTGAAGTTCATAGACATTAAACAAGATACCAGAGTCTATGTCCCCAATATATTTGGTAGCTATAAAAGTCTTCTGTATGTTGCATGTCTTCCCAGAAAAGAGAGGACACTAAAATTTTATTAAAAGTGATCTGTAATGTTAGCTTACCAAAAATACCTCATTTATATTTTGTCATGATATACATCAGTTCTTTTTAAAGATTTGATTCAAAATTGTTCTCTTTTCATTAGATGTGTAATAACACCTAAATGTTAAGCCTGTTTTTAATGCTCTATATGATCTCCAACTCCACCTGGAAATCCTTCGTTTCATTTATAACCTTCCAACACTATAGATAAGAGTTGAACCCTTTAACAAAGCAAGCCTCAACAGACACAAAAAAATGTATCATAGTGGATTCCATGACTTAAAATTAGAATTTGACAGCAACACTAATTCTAGAAAGTCCACAAACATATTAAACAATGCTCAACTGAAGGTTCAATGGGTCAAGGAAAAAATAAAGGAAGAAATTAAAGACTTCCTAAATTTCGATGAAAATGACCATACAACATAACCAAATTTATGGGACACAATGAAAGCAGTGTTAAGAGAAAAGTTCATAGCACTAAATGCCTATGTAAAGAAGTTGCAGTAATCCCAAACTAGTAAGTTAACAGAACATTTGATAAATCTAGAACAAAAACAAGCAAACTTATCCAGGAGAACTAGACCGCAGGAAATAATCAAACTTAGTGTTGCAATCAACTAAATTTTTTAGAAACAAAGAAAACAATACAAAGAATCAATGAGACAAAGAGTTGCCTCTTTGAGAAAATCAACAAAAAGGACAAACGTTTATCCAAACTAACCAAAAGGCAGAGAATGATATCTAAATTAACAAAAGCAGAAATGAAAAGGGACACATAACAACGGACACAAAAGAAATACAGAGAATGATTAGGTCATATTTCGAAAACCTGTACACCACAAAATTGGAAAATGTAAAGGAAATGGACATCTTTCTGGATAAATATCACTTACCAAAATTAAATCAAGACCAGATAAGCAAATTAAGTAGACCTATGACTGCTAAAGAAATAGAAACAGTCATCAAAAGTCTCCCAACAAAAAAAAAAAAAAAAAAAAAAAAAAAAAAAGCACAGGACAAGTTGGTTCCAGCACAGAATTTTACAAGATTTTCAAAGAAGAACTGATATCAATACTCCTCAAATTGTACCACACAATAAAAACAGAAGGAACATCACCAAACACTTTTATGAGGCTACAATTACCCTGATACCCAAACCACATAAAGACTTTACTAAGAAAGAGAATTACAGACCAATCTCACTCATGAACATTGATATAAAAATACTCAATAAAATACTGGCAAATCAAATCTAAGAACACTTCAGAAAAATAATCCACCATAATCAAGTCAGCTTCTTCCTAGGAAGTTCAAGGTGATACAAATCAAAAAAAGAAGAAGTCAAACTCTCACTATTTGCTGATGATATGATAGTTTACATAGGCAACCCAAAAAATTCTACCCAAGGAGCTTCTACAAGCTATAAAACCTTCAGCAATATAGCAGGATGCAAGATAAAAAAAATCAGTATCCCTTCTTTACATAGATGATAAATAGGCTGTAAAAGAAATCAGAGAAAGATCTCCCTTAGCAATAGCCACAAATAACATAAAATATCTTGGAGTATTTCTAACTAATCAAGTGGAAGACTTGTATGACAAGGACTTTAAATCGTTGAAGAAGGAAAATGAAGAAGAAATAGTAAAAATGGCGATCTAACTAAAAGCAATCTACAGAAAGAATGCAATGTTCATCAAAATCTCAGCAAAATTCTTCACAGACCTCAAAAGAACATTACTCTACTTCATATGGAAAAGCAAACAAAACAAAACAAAAAACAGGATAGCCCAAACAATCCTGTACAACAGAGAAACTTCTGAAGGAATCACAATCCCTGACTTCAAACTGTACTACAGAGCTTCAGTACTGAAAACAGTCTGATGTTGGCATAAAAACAGACAGGAGGACCAATGGAACCAAATCAAAGATGCAGATGTTAATCCACACACCTACAAACTCCTGATTTTTGACAAAGAAGCAAAAAAATATAAAGTGGAATAAAGAAAGCATATTTAACAAATGGTGCTGGCATAACTGGCTATCAACAAATGGAAAAATAAAAATAGATAGATACGGTTCTATGCAGAAATCTCAAGCCCAAATGTATCAAAGATCTTAAAATAAAGCCGACTACATTGAACCTCATAAAAGAGAAATTGGGAACTTCACTTGAATGCATTGGCACAGGAGACCACTTCCTAAATACAACCTCAATAGCACAGGCATTGAGAGAAAGAATAAATGGAACCTCCTTAAACTTAGACTCTTCTGTAAAGACAAATCATTGTCATCAAGATAAAATGGCTGCCTACAGTATGGGAAAAGTTCTTCACCAATCCCACATGGAACAGAAGACTGATCTCTGAAATATAGAAAAAACTCAAGAAATTGGTCATCAAAAGAACAAATAATTCAATAAAAAATAGGGTACCAACTTAAACAGAGAAACTCTCAACAGAGGAATTTAAAATGGCTGAAAGACACTTAAGGAAATGCTCAACATCCTTCGCTATCAGAGAATTTCAAATCAAACAACTCTGAAATTCCATCTTACACCTGGAAGAATGGCCAAGATCAAAAACATTGATGACAATTTATGCTGGAGAAGATGTGGGGTAAAGGGAACACCCCTCCATTGCTGGTGGGAGTGCAAACTGGTACAGCCTTTTGGATATCATTATGGCAATTTCTCAGAAAATTAGAATACAATCTTTCTCAAGACCTAGCAATACTACTGTTGGGTATATACCCAAAGGATGCTCAATTGTACCACAAGGACATGGGCTCAATTATGTTCATAGCAACATTGTCATAGCCAGAACCTGGAACCAACCTAAATGCCCCTCAACTAAAGAATGGATAAGGACACTTGGGAGGCAGAGGCAGGTGGATCTCTGTGAGTTCGAGACCAGCCTGGTCTACAAGAGCTAGTTCCAGGACAGACTCCAAAGCCACAGAGAAACCCTGTCTCGAAAAAACAAAATATTTTCTCTCATTTGTAGATTGATTTGTTCAGTTTCAGTTTTTCAATGATTTGTTTTCCTGTAAGAAAGCTTTTTTTTGTTTGATTAAACCTAATTATTAAATTTTGCCTCTGTTTAGTATAGTTTTGAGATCTTGTTCCATTGCATTTCAACATGTTTTGTTAAATATATATATATATTCTACCTCAAGATCCAGTTATCCAGTCTTAGGAATATATCAAAGGGTGCTCAATCATACCTCAAGGACACTTGTTCAACTATGTTATTCATAATAACCAGAAACTGAAAACAATGAAGATGTCCCTCAACCAAAGAATGGATAAGGAAATTTGGTACATTTACACAATGAAGTATTACTCAACTGTAAAAAACAATGACCTTATGAAATTTGCAGGAAATGGATAGAACCAGAAAGAGAAACATGGTATGTACTCACTTATAAGTGAGTATTATTAGTAGAGTACAGGATAACTAAGCTACAATCCACAGCCCCAGAGAGGCTAGATAATAAAGAGGCACCAAAGAAGGGAGCATAAATATTTTTGGGAAAGGAAAATAGGAGAGATCTCCTGGAAAAATAGGAGCATGGCGGGGTGTGGGGGGCTGTGGGGAGGTGGGAACTTGAGGGAGTATGTTGGGTATGCTGGGGGCTGGAGGCTGGCTGGAGGAAAGACAGCAGGGAGAGTAGCAAAAAAGACTTCTTGATTGGCGGTGGCATTTCGGGGTGAAGGAGAAACCTGGTGCCAGGGAAACTCCCAGGAATCCACAAGGATAACCCCAGCTAAGACAACTAGCTATAGTGAAGACGCCTGAACTGGCCATCTACTGTAATCAGATTGTTGACTACACTAATTATTATTATTTTTTGTTTTTTTTTTGTTTTTGTTTGTTTGTTTTGTTTTTCGAGACAGGGTTTCTCTGTGGTTTTGGAGCCCGTCCTGGAACTAGCTCTTGTAGACTAGACTGGTCTCAAACTCAGAAATCTGCCTGCCTCTACCGCCCGGCTTGACTGCACTAATTGTTATGAGAGAACCTTTCATCCAGTAGATGATGGATGCATATGCAGAGATCCATGCCAAACACAGGGTCTAGCTCCCAGTGTTCTCGTAAAAACAAGGAACCGGGACTGTAAAAGTCAGGGGGGTCAAGGTCATGAGTGATGAACTCAGAAAGACAGTTGGTGTGAGCTCATGTGAACACATAGACTCTGGACTAACAGTTAGGGAGCCTTCATGGGACTGTCCTATGCCTTCTGCATGTGTGTTACACCTGTGTAGCTTGGTCTGTTTGTAAGGCTCCCTGTAGTAAGATCAGGGTCTGTTTCTGATGCTTAGCAGGCTTTTGGGAACCTGTTCCCCTTGTTGGATTACCTCACCCAGGCTTGATGCAGGGGGAGGAAATCTAGCCTGTCTCAACTCACTTTTCATGCTTTGTTCAAACCCATGGGAGATCTGCCCCTTTTTTAAAGGAGATTGAGGAGTAGTGGATAGTGAAGCTGGAAGATTGGAGTCACAGAGAGAAAACAGGAAGAGAGGAGGGAGGAGAAATTGTGGTTGGTATGTAAAATAAATGGAAAAGTGTTAATTAAATAAAATAAAATTTAAAAATTAATTTAAAAAATCCTTTTCATATAAATATTTCCCCAACTCCTCCCAGATCCTCCACCAACCATACCCTTTTTTTTTCTCATTAGAAACACAGAGACATCTAAATATAATAATAATCATGATGATAATAATATAAATAAGAAAATAAAAACAATGAATCATAATATAAGAAACAAAACAGAAAGAAAAAAAGACAAAGTACAAGAAAGATATGCCAACACTGAGGCGTGTATACACACGCAGAAAACTCACAAAAATACAAAATCAGAAATGGTAATATGGTGTGGGAAGTTCTGTATAATATGCTGTTTTTATTGGTTAATGAATAAAGTTGTTTTGGCCAGTGGCTTAGCAGAATATGGCAAGGTGGGAGGTCCAAGCAGATAGAGGACAAGCGAGTGAGTAGTGGAGTTAGGAGAAGCCATGTAGCCCCCTCCAGGGACAGACACCTCTGTTGGAGCCCATGGATATTTGCCAGAAGGCCCCGAGCTTGTGTTCATGCACAGATTAATGAAAATGGGTTAGTTTAGGATATAAGAGCTAGCTAGCAATATGCTTAAGTTATTGACCAAACAGTATTGCAAATAATACAGTTCCCGTGTGATTATTCTGTGGTCTGAGTAACAAGGAACGAACAAGCAGCCTCCCACTATGGTGATATGTATGTGAAAGATCCAGTAATGTTAAAAATAATTTATTGATAAAGCATTCATGAGATTTAAACTCACAAATTGCCACTGAGTTCATTTTTTAGTTCTATACTGAAGAACATGGGTTCTACCCTTAGGTATGGTTTGTATGCCCTGTGAAATTCCATTAGAGAAAACTATTCTTTCCTTTTTGAGGAGTTTTTAATTGGAGACAGCTTCTGAGTTAGGAATGACATGTTGTTTCGGCTTCATCTTCTTAGCCCTGAAGCCCTCCTCTGACTTGAACCTGTGCAGGCCCTGAGCATGTTGCCACAATCTCTGTAAGTCCATGTGTGTAATTCTATCTATTGAGTCCAGAAAATATTGTTTCCTTTGTTTGCTCCATCCCTTCTGACTCTTAACAATTTTTCTCTCTCCTGAGCCCTGAGAAGAGAAAATTTGATGGGCACATGCCATGTACAGCTGAGTGTTCCAAGTTCTCTCATTCTCTGCATAATGTCTGCCTGTGGGTCTATGAATTTTTGTTCACATCTAGTTCAGAAAGAAGTTTCTCTGATAAAGGCTGAGCCAGACACTAAACTCTGAGTATCACAAATGTCATTAGGAGTCATTTTATTGTATCCTTTAACAGAACAGTAGCAGTATTTGATTTTCCCCTAGATGCATGGTCTATCTAATTTCAGGTTCTTGGCCACCCAAACAGTGTTCAGCACGGGTTCCATTTCATGGATTTGGCCTTAAATCAAATCAGATCTTAGTTACTCCCACAAACTTTCTTGCTACTATTTTACCAGTGTGTCTTAAAAGCTATTTCTTTTCCAAACTTTAACTCTTTATTTTCTTATGGAAGTTAACAAAATTCCATGTCTTCACTGTGTGTGCAACTTTTTTCTAAACATGAAGTGAATCATGTGCCTAAAATTTAAAATTCACTGACAGGATTCCAAATAAACAATACTAATGAGGTTACAGCTAATTATTATTAGTTAAAAGTCACTAAATAATCTTAGCTTATTTATTATAAACTTACTTACAATCTTTTGAAAATTCATCTACTTTATAAATTGATACACGTCTTATAGAGTGATGATGACAATAATGAATAGCTCTTAAAGAGTTAGGGAATATTATTTTACTCTATAATGTATCTCTAATGTGTGTGTGTCTATTTATTTTTATCTCCCTATTTCTTTCTTATCTCTCTCTCTCTCTCTCTTTCTCTCTCTGTGTGTGTGTGTGTGTGTGTGTGTGTGCGGCATTGTCCAAGTATATATGTCTGAGCTCATGAGTGTGTGTATACATGCTCTTAGATTATATTATGTAAAGACCAAAGGCTGATGTCGAGAATTGTGCTTAAATGTTTGTTACTTCATTTCCTGAGGCAACAGTTCTCGCTGATCACGTAGCTCACCATTTTCCTTAGTTTAGTCTGATATGGACATGCCCTGTCTCTGCCTCCTGAGCACTGGGGTTGGACCACCGTGTCCACTCAGCTATTATGTGTAAATGGTAAACACGCACCTAAATTCCAGTCCTCATGCTTGTACCATGAGTGTGGGGGCAGAGAAATGCAGGCACATTTCTCACCTTATCTTATCTGCCAGTCAGAGAGTTAGGGAATAAAAAAGTTTAATTATACCTTCTAGCTCAGGGGGTGGCTGCGTGGTCCGTTTGAATTTAAGATAGTTTAGAGCCCTTCTGACAAGTGGTCAAGATATGCCCATGTACATGTGCTTCTTCCATTGTATTCTATGAGGTCACCTGGGGAGGAGTTGTTTTCTGCTTACATTGACAAAGTATACATGACTTGAGTCATCTCAATACCTAGACAACAAAATGCTGCTGGTGGGAAGTCTCATGCTATCATGTTAATGAAGCTTTTGTTACCTTCTCCCCAAGTTTACATTTGGTATAAAAACTGTGGAAAAATGAACATGGGTGATTTCAGGATCTGAATAATCTGTGAAACTCCTTCCCATAATGCTGTCTTGTCATTTTTTTTTGTCTTTATTTTCCTATGCCCCTACCCTGGTAAAAAGTGTCTTTGTTGAGGCGGATCCTCAATACATGAGCAATTTAACAATAGAACCATCTTCACAGGCCCATCACTGAATTTTTAAGCACAGTTTTTCTTTATTTGAACACGGCAGTATTTCAAAAATACATAGTTTATTTTTGTTTACATTTTAGAGTATAAGCAATATAGAAGTTGTGCTATAATTTGAGCAATTGTTGCAAAGATCAGAATAAATGATCAGACAGGTTGTTGTTGATTTTATTATGCTTATGTTATGCATCTGATTTTCTCCTTACTTATTTCAATAATTTTATGTAAATCAGTATACTTTATTCATCCTGAAATCCTCATTTTCATGTCCAAGTGTATATTTTGAAACAATTATAGCTTTTTGAAGCTTTGGAAGGAAGCTGAGGTTCATGCATGATTTTAAGAACTACCTAAATACAGATAATTCTTAAATTTGCATCTCTAATGTAAACCTCACTTCCTCTATTTTGTTGCACATTTTCAAAGCTTGGAAATTTTATCTATGGTGTTTAACTGGTCCTTCAAATTTAATATACTGTCTCCAACTTCCTATGAATAGCTATCCCTTTTCATTATGAGAATTGGGTGCACATGTCTCACAGCTTCTCAAATTTTATCTTTTGCTTTTCATATCAGCATAACTACCTATTTCCCTTCCCATGGATGATGTTTTATATTTTGTCATTCCATTCTGCATATTTTTGTGCTAAGAATCAAACCAAGGATTTTTATCACTGAGCTCTACCCTCAGTTCCGTTCTCTAACTTTTTGTAATCACTCTGATAATTATCATCCATTTCTTATGTTATGAAAGTAAGATTGTGTATAGCATTTCTCCATTCCAGTTCATAAAACTTTATTGTGAAAAGTATCTTTGATAAATGAATGTTTTATTATGGTTTTACTATTTTCAAGAATTAGAAAATTAATTAAAAACTAAACTATTGCATGTATCACGTACTATGTTCCAGTTAAATTTTAACTGTTTATGTTCTTTGAATTTCATAAAGAATAAGATAGGTTAGTACTATTAATTTTGATTTACAAATAAAGAATAAAAAGGACAATTTCTTATTTTCTCAAATATCTCCATGAATTAATTTTTAAGCAGTTTGTTTTTTGCTTATAGTTGCATACTTCATTATCTTCATAGTATCACAATGAAAATTATTTCTTCTAAAGTAAACATAGATATGGTTAAAAATGTTATTCAAATAGCAGGGTCAATTAGGAAAAAAATAACAAAATCAGTAAATGTAAAAGATAAACTAATTAAAATGCATACACATCTGAATTTGAAGAATAGGTATTTTCAAGTTTTTTTTTTGTTGTTGTTGTTGTTTATAAGCCAGATGGAACAATTTGTTTTCTTTTGGCCAAGATAAATGTATCCCTTATCTAAAGGAAGGAAAAGACTGGAATACCACTCAAATTTACTGATACAGAGTTTTACTTGGCAGATGTTGATGTGGCCTTAACCTCTCCAGGTTTAGCAGCTGGACTCAGAGACTGTGATGATTGCTTTGCCATTCTCCAATTTATGACAAATCCAAACTGCTTCCTGCTCGTAAGAGAAATCAGTCATCTGTGACTTGATTGGTCATATCAATTTTATGTTGCAATGTTCTCATTTGCAAAGACCTATGCCCACCAGTTCCCCTAGAGAAAGCTGTCACATTCAAACTCCTACGCCAAACTCTCCAGAAGCAGCAAGGCCAGCATAAATAAACCCTTACTTCTGTATCTCCCTTATGTTTCCTGAAATTTCTAAAGTTAGATTAATCAGTGAGAAGTAATAAAGAAGATTAGAAGTTAAATGTTCCTAAACTTCTGAATAGATGTCATAAATCATAGTAGCTACTATAGATAAAATTCAGACAGGCACTAGTAAGAACTAGGTTTTCCTTTAAACTCTCCAATTTCCTGTCTATACCACTAAATGTTATATGATTTCCTTGACTTCCATAAGCTTCTGCTTAAAAAGATATTGGTCTTAATTTATAAACACATGTGTAGATTAATTGTCTTATTCATAAACTTCAGTGCAGAATGTCTAACATTTAATAAGTGGAAGATACTGTGACTGAAAATACATTTGAAGACATGTGGAATCTTCCCACTTGGGACAAAAAAATACTCTTTTTACAGTTATACATTATCAAGAAAATTCTGGGTAAAGTGACAATTCAATTTTTTTTTGATTTCTTCAAAAGTTATAGTTACAGGAAAATCAGTACAACCACAGTTTAAGAAGACACATGTGTCCAAAAGAATGGCCTCCAAAGAGCCAGTTCAATCACTGAGAATAAATCCTCGTCCCACTGCCAGTGTCCCGATAGACTACCCTTGCCATACAACTGTCACCGGCATTCAGAGGTTCTAGTTTGGTCCTATGCCGCTGCCACCCCCACCCCCACTATCAGTCAGGAGTCAGTGAGCATCCACTAGCTCAGGTCAGCTGTTTCTGTGGGTATCCCCAACTTAGTTTTGACCCTTTGCTGAAACTATTGCTCCTCAGTCTAAATATAGGGGTAGGGCCTTGATCCTGCCTCAAAGTGACATGTCAAACTTTGTTTTCTCTCATGAGAAGCCTTACTCTCTCTGAGGAGTGAATGAGGAGTGGGATGGGGAGAAGGTAGGGGGACCAGGAGGAAGGGAAGGAGTGAGAACTGGGATAGGTAGGTAAAATGAGAAAAGATCATTTAAAAAAATTAAAAAATATAAAGAGAAAGAAGACTTAAGTGTCCACAGGGATAAAAGATTAGAACACAAGCACATTCTTGATTGAGGCAGGCAATCTAGTTTGAATAAGATTTTAACTATATTTGCTAACAGATATGATGCAAGTCTGAGCTATGAGGATGCAAAATCACTTTAGGAAGAAATAAAGGGTATATGCAGTCATTAAGACTTATTTTACACAAATGGAATTGGGTTAGAATGGCAAGATTAGCAAAAAATATCTTCTGCTGAACATGAGGCCTCTCTGGAATAGTTGACATACCCATTGTCACTCTATTGAAGATTTTCCCTCTCTCAGCAGGTCTAGGTGAGAGTTCAGTTTCAAATCTTCAACCTCTTGACTAGATATTCATTCATTCATTCATTCATTCATTCATCCATTCATTCTCTTAATGTATAGGTGTATAACTATCACTTTGAAGTTAAACATGATAAACCAGCAGAAGGAGAAAAGACTTGGGAGAGGGTAAAACTATGATAAAAATATATTTAAAATTAAAAATGTTTTTAAATAATAAGTAATAAAATAGAATAAAAATATTAACCTGAATTTTTCCTCATTTTAAAGGCATAGCAAGAGGAATAATAGTCAGTGGCAAAAAGAGGGTAAATTTCAAATGTTTGGAGATAGTAGCAAAATTAAAAAGAAACAAACCAATAAACATTGTCCTGGAGATTTTTCTATTTCATAAGTAAGTTCATGAGAATCTGAGAATTTTAAAAAAAGGTTAGTATGATTCTAATTTGGCTAATTTATCCCAACTTCAAGCTCTGGCACTCATAATTCTCTTTTGTCTTATGATTTTGACTGATTTTTATATTGTGTTTCTATATGAGATTCTACAGTAATTGTTTTATTTATGACTTGTTGGATTGAATTTAATGTCTTCTATGTTTATACATATTGTCACACATGATAGGATTTGCTTCATATAATTAATGTGGGTATTCCATTCCATCAATATAATGATACGTATATATTTTATTTTTAAGTTAATTTTGATCTTTGACAATTTCATACATGTATATAGTGCATTCTCATTTCTCTATTTCACAACACTTATCTCCCTCTCTTGGTTATCAAACTCCCTGAAACTGGTTTCTTTCCTAGATTCATGATTTTGGGATTATGCATGCATAGAGGTTACTTAAGATTTATTCCACCTTTTTGTTTGTTTGTTTGGTTGGTTGGTTTTTCGAGACAGGGTTTCTCTGTGGCTTTGGAGCCTGTCCTGGAACTAGCTCTGTAGACCAGGCTGGTCTCGAACTCACAGAGATCCGCCTGTCTCTGCCTCCCGAGTGCTGGGATTAAAGGCATTGGGAGTAGAGGTATTGCTGAGAGGCTGATTGTATTTTGTTTGAATATGTAACTGGATCATATATTAGTTTCATTTTGAAATTTTATTTTGTTTTTGAGAAAACTGTAATGTATTCCTTAGTAGTTGTGCTAATTCATGTCCCCTATAACTGCATAAATCCATAGATAACCATTAATCTATTTTTATCCATACACATTAGTGTATTTTGAATATTTTCTGATGATAGAGGAAGGTCATTGGTTAATTAAATAAAGAAGCTGCTTGCCCTGATAGGTTAAAACATAGGTGGGAGGAAGAGGAAGTGAGGTCAGACTCGACAGCTCTCCTCTCAGGGGCAGATGCCTCAGAGAGACACGATGCTCCACTCTTGCGGGCAGAGGCGAGAGCTCTGCTCTCTGAGGCACACGCGATGAAGCTCCGACCCAGGATGGACGTAGGCTAGAATCTTCCCGGTAAGACCGGTGCTACACACAGATGATTAGAAATGGGCTAGTCCAGGTGCGAGAGTTAGCCTAGAAGAGGCTAGATAGATGGGCCAAGCAGTGCTTAAAAGAATACAGTGTCCGTGTAATTATTTCGGGTAAAGCTAGCCGGAGGCGGCCAGGGTGTGACCGGGGTGCTAGGGACACAGCCCCGCCGCTCCTATTTCAACATTCTGACTTTTTAAAAACTTAATGTTTCGAAGCTTCATATATCTTATATTGGTAAAATATTAAAGAGATGAGGGAATTTCAGTTTAAACTATTATATACATTGTTCTTTCAAGAACATACATATTCCCAACCATATTCTCTATACAGGTTTCCTTCTAGGAATCTTAGATGCTCAGGGTCTAGCTTCTACTCAGTTTGCTTTTTGCTGTAGGAAGTCTTACAGCTTGTGGTTATCCATCTACTGGAGCTTGGCCTCTTAGACCATATATGCTGATGCAAAGCTTGCGTCAGCCTATTTTTTTCCTCCTTTTTGCTGGCTGCTCATTCAGATTATTGGATTGCTGAATTCAATCTATGTCCATCATTCAAGCAGAGAATTTGTGAGTTTATCCCTAAATAAATATCTATTTCTCAATTCTGAGCTAGTGTGGGATTTCTTTTAAGTGTCCATTCATCACTTGTCAACTTTTGCTTCAAAATAGTTACATATTTTATTTTATGTTGTATCTACAAAAATATTAAAGTCATGGAGTACTTTTGCTTCCCATTAAAAGTACTTTGTAGACATTGGTTATACCCATTTCATCTATGCTGTTTTTAATCTTTGAGTTTTCTTTGCTGCTTTCTTTTGTCTGGATGAGATATCTATTGTTTTATTTTATTTATATGTTTTTGAGGTTATATGTACTGAACCAGTATAGTTAGGTTGTGGACTGTAAATGCCTGTAAAGTTCAAGACCAATAGGCTTTGAATGGCAGAATTCCATATATCTTGTATGGTGTCAGTTTTCTTTTCTATTCAGAACATTAACCTGAATCACACCCACATTATGGATATAACTCACTTTAGTCCATGTCTCATATCATTCATGTTGCTAACATCCTAACAGCTCCAAACATACAATGATGCACAATGATTTGGGGATACCTGGGTACTGAAATCCATTCATCTATCTATCTATCTATCTATCTATCTATCTATCTATCTATCTATCTATCTATTAACTATCTATCTATCTATGTGGAATATTTAATTTGGAAAAGATGTTACATTTGTTTATGCTAAATTTGTTTTACAAGGTGTACATTTGTTACATTTGTTTATGATGCCTTTGTTTAAGATGAAAATATGTGTTGTTTTGCTCCCCAAAGGCATCTGACTGGTATAATAAAATACTGAATGGCCAATAGTTAGACAGTAGAGGGGTAGATGGGGCATGTAGGTGGAGATAGTAAGTAAGAGAAGGAACGTATGATCCAGAAGAGAAAAGAACTAGGGAGGAAGAACATCCTGGGTCAGCAAGTTAAGTAGCCACCAGTTAGTCAGAAAAAGAGTAGGACATACAGAATAAAGTGAAGGTAAAAATTAAACCCTTTGCCAAAATATAGATGAAGAGAAACAGGTTAAATTAATTTATAAGAGCTAGCAAGAAATTAGCCTATGCTAAACTATAGCTTATAATAAATCTTCATGACATAATTTGGGAGCTAGTTGTTGACCCAATAGAAAGTCAGCTACATCTATTTATCTGCCTGTCTGTCTATCTGTCTGTCTATCTGTCTGTCTATCTAATCTATATGCATATCTATGTCTATTTAGAGATATAAAATCACAAAATCCTTCTCTAAGGACTGTTCCAAAAAACTGACTTTCAACCAAGCAAAATGCCCCCTGATATGATATTGCATCTTAGTTCTTAACTTTTGTTTTCTTCTTTTTAAAAAAGAGAAGCCCTTCTATTTTGGGAAATTGTAAAGTTGATAAAGTATTCTCCGAAAGTTTTATTATTCTTTCAACATTTTACGTGTATGAATGTTACACATTTTAATATTTGTGAGAATTTTAAATTTATATTTTTTTTATTTTATGTGTGTTTTTTTCTGTATGTATGCATGTATGAGTACCATGTACCTTCTTAGTCAAAAATGGCACTTAAAACCCTGGGAATCAAATTACAGATGATTTTGAGCTGTCATGTGGCTGTTGGAAATTAAATTCTGGTGCTCTAAAAGAACAATAAGAGCTCTTAACTGCTGACCTAACTCTCCAGCCCTCATTCCTTTTATGTAAATAGTCTTTCTTCCATTATGGCAATGTTGTTTGTAAATGAAGTCTCTCCCTGACTTGGTCCACATGTTTTTATAGGATATTTAGCAAAGAAAGAAAGTGTAGATTCCAAGACAGTTGAATGGTTATAAGAGTTTTATTTCCGTAATCTTTGAATATACTCCGGAATTTCGTTGTCCCCTTATTGAATAAACACAACTGCATAAAAGTGAAATCCCTGAAGTTCTAATGAGTCTTTGATCTGAGTCACAAATAACCTCTGACTAGACTTAATGTACACTAGAGTTCTTTTTGAAATTCTGCTGATGGGAAAGGAATATAAAGTAGAGTTAGCCAATTTTAAGGCCTCTTCTGAGACTTATTCTTTGACAGTTGACAGAAATACTCAGAAATTAGCATTTTGGTAAAACCTTATTTGTTTAAGATGCCTCTTAGCCAAAGAGACTGTCTGTACGAAAGGATTAACCTATTGACAATGGCTTTCAAAATTCAAACCCATTGAATAACAAGTACTGAATGTGTTTACCTTTCTAATGTACCACAATTCACTATGAATCTGGCTTTCTTGAAAAGGTCACAATGCATGAAGGGATGAATTTCAATAAGAACACATACAGAAATGTGAAGTTTAGTAAAACTGGTTTTACTTAGTATAAATACGAAGCTAATTATATGAATCAGGGTCATGTAAATTAGTAAATACCCCTAAAATAATAACATGGCATTTTAGGTGATTTTACATTTTAATGGGTCATTTGTTCACAATCAAGGTTATAATCTTTTCTGTTAAATAAATTCTACACACCTCAGTAACTTTGGGTCTATTCTTAGAAAACAAGCTTGAACATGTCACTCTGCAAAATGACCAATAGACCCTTTATATATTAAAAATTTCAAGGTACATTTTGATATTTACTATAGAGAAATGGTACTTTAAAACATATAACCCAAGATGGAAAAAAAAAAACAGCAAGGTTGATGAATTTGCACAATTTCATTTTAGCTTTTCCCTGGGCATCCCCTTTCCTGACCAAAGCTGAAACACAGATTTTTGGATTCAGATATAAGCTGCATATTCTATTGTTATAGTCTTCAAATAGATTATGCATTAGAAATCTTTACTTTGACTCATAGTGGACTGCTTAAGACTTAAAAAATTGGGTATTATAAAACTCCAACAAATAGATTCTTTCACAGAAATACTAATTCCTCTCAGAAAATAAACATATATCAACAACTGTAAATATGTTTTTTTGTGATAATAAAAGTGGCTTTGTTGAACTTACTACCTCATTAGTGAGTAATTTAGTAATTTATTTCTGTACGGTAAGACTCAAATCTTGTTTTTGGATAATCATTCATTAGTAGTTGCATAGAAAATATTTCAACTTCATATTCTCTCTCTCTCTCTCTCTCTCTCTCTCTCTCTCTCTCTCTCTCTCTCTCTCTCTCTCTCTTCTATCCCCCCTCCCTCTCCATCTCTCCTTCTTGGGACAGGATTTCTCTATGAAACTTTCTGGCTGTCCTAAATCTAACTCTGTAACTAGCTCTGCAGGCCAGGCTATTCTCGAACTCACAGAGATCTTCCTGCTTCTAACTCCTAAGTGTTAGGGGTATTTCCTAACCGAGCCTCTCCACCTGCGCAAAAAACTCCAATCAAACCAGATTAGATAGAATCAAAAATGCCCACGTTTAATGAATGGCATGCTCTCAGATTGCTGGGAGCAGGGTGGGGGGAGACAGAGGGAGAGCATAGGCAAAACTCAAAACCACGTGTTCCTTAATACCCTGTGGGAATGGTCCTGACCCTCCCCCCTGGAAGGGTTCAGCACTTGGCAAGCTGGGATTTGGAGTCCAAACACTTGGCAGGCTGGTGATTGGTGTCCAAGCACTTGGCAGGCTGGGAACTGGAGTCCGGACCAGGGCAATTCCCAGGCCAGGCCTGGGGTGACACTTCCAACTCAATATTACATTCCAGACTGATTGAATATATGGGTGTTAGAGAGCTGGGGTCTCACTTTTAACCAAACACTATGTGCTAGGATTAAAGGTATGTGTCATAAGCACAGGGTCATTCTCCCTCTCTTGATAGTTATTTTGAAGGTGTTTTACATACCTTATTGATTCAACCATTCTTACTCATCATATTGTTAGAGGAACCTTCATGCTTGACATAGAGCTCACTATTCAGTATGGAGAAAAACAAATAAAATGAAAGATAATAAAATGGTATCCCATTTTTAATAATTGAGTTATGTTGCACTTGACAATTGAAGACAGTCTCATTGAACTTCATTCAGTAAAGCACACACTTGGAATAATTTTCCAGCTAAAGGAGAATATTGTAGTAGTTATTTTTCTGTTTCTGTGATAAAATACCATACCTGAATACAACTTAAGTAAGAAAGAGTTTATTTTAGTTTATGGTTCCTAAAGGATAAGACTCTATCATGTCTGGGTAGTAAGGTGAGACGTGGTAGGCATGGCATCAATAATAGGAAGCTGAGAGTTCACATATTTAAACACAAACACCATGCAAAAGGAAGATACACTCAAAGTATGGTGAAGCAGTATAATTGCATACTACCACTGTGACTTCCTTCAGCTGGGATGCAACTCCTAAACCACCACAAACAGTGCTACTGAGAAACTAGAGTTCAAAACTCTAGCTTACACTCTATGATGGACACTTCTCTTTCAAATCCTAAACATCATATATGCCTATATGGAGTTCTCCCTTGTGAACTTTGATACAGGATTTTGAACCACATGTAAAATATAAGGAATTATCTTTATTACTATCAACATTATTTTTATCAAAACTAGTTCACTCTGGGAGATACCCCGCTTCTTTTTTTTTATCTGTCTGTTTGTTTTTGTCGTGTTTTCTTTTATATTTCACCAAAAAATACGTTAACTGATTCAACGTCTGATGGTGAAGGGACAAAGGAAATATTCAATAGGATATTTATACTTTTCAATTGTATTTCTAAGGATGACTTAGTAACAATGTTATATATATATTCCTTGAATTTCATCATTCAAATGTCATTACTCTGAACCTTAAAATTATAAAATATTTATAACTATATTAGAATATTTACATATTTATACAATTTAATGTCTACTTCAAAGAACTGCCTTTATGATTATCAATTCAATATTCATACTTAAAATAACTATAACGATTCAGAATTGCAAATTGTGTTTCAAAAACAAATCTTAAATGATGTATATAGTCCTACAATTACAGACACAAATGCACTCACATGCAAAATTCTATACTTGAAACATTTCTTGGAACTCTGAAAGGTAGAGAAATGACTAATAGAATTTCCCCCACAGATGTTCTAATGAATGAAACACCAGCCCAGTATTCTATCTGCATTGTAATCCAGTATATCTAAGGGAAGTAGTAAATATGAAATGATGTGCTGTCCAATTTTGTCCTTCTGTGACTCATATTTGCAAGAATATGTGGCATCTCTTGCCACATTGTTGAAGTCACTGGCAGTTTTGCTGACAAATCATTATACACCAGCAATGTATATTTCTCTCCAGTATATAAAACATACATGAGAGAGGTACACTATGTGTCTCAGTTTTGCGGGGAAAACTATTAATCTTACCAAGGAAGTAATGTATTTTCATTAGACTGAGACTAGCAGTTGAATTTCTGTTCACCTGTTCTAATTGTATAAAAGCTATTTTTAAATTTTTATGTGTCTCTACAGATAGATCCCTATCTTAAATGACATTGTGAGTAAAATATGGTGAACTTCTATTTTTAATTGTCTAACATTCTTCTTCATTTTGATATTTTGTTATGAAAGCCTTATAAACTGGTTGCATTGACCAGATATGTAATAGGTATAAATAGGTGTAAATATAAGATTTAAATATGGAAATTATGTTAAAAAGAACACTAAAATGCTCTTTATATATATTTTAAACAAAAAGCTTACTTATTATTTAAATTTATAAAACTGGAGTATAATTATAAATGTAGATATAATCATGAAACATTTGAATCTCTGGGTATTACTGGAGAAAAGTGATCATCTATGTCATAATAAAATCATATAAAATGGTGAGGTTTCAAGTTCTTATAACAATTGTACATAGATTTCTAGTCTAATATGTATTCTGAAGTGACTATTAATTCCAAAACTCACTTTATTGACTCTGGAGCTCAAAGGAAAGGATTACATGAAAGAAATGGAATCTTGTTTTTATCATTATTGTCTTATACTCATGTGACTTCCCAACTAGCTTAGGTCCTTACCCAAAATGTGATAGAAAGAAACTGCAAAGAAGTTACCGTGTTGAAGCTAAGCTCAATGGTTCCTCCCTGGAGTTTAACTTTTACTATACCAGAAGGTGTCATGTAAGCTTCCAAAAAAGAAAAAGCAACCAATAGTCACACCCAGATATGATGCCTGTGAAACGACCAGCATAGTATGATAAGCTTAAAGTTGCAGTAGTGGCGTGCATACTGTGTCTGTAATCAACAGACCTCTAATTAGGCATATGGCACTGTGAATAAGAAGGAAACCATGCCTGATACTGTAAAAACCCGTCTAGCTGGGACTAGGGAAGTCAGGGATCTTAGAGGAGAATCCACTACAGGCACTTTACAAAAAATAAAAAGGTAATGAATTTAAAAGAGAACAAGGAGGAATATATGAGAAGCTTTCAAGGAAAAAAAGAAATGAAGAATGATATGATTATAGTATAATCACAAAATGTCAAGAAAAAATGCGTTTAAAAAGAAAACTACAAAAAGGTGAGACCTTGGAAAAAGAATGGAGACAACAAGAAAGTCCAAAATCAATTAAGTTGCGATGGAGAGACCTTTGATCAAAACCTACCTCTCTGCCACTTTCTTGCTGTATAACTTATGCAAGTCATATACCCTTCTGGGATCCTCGCTTGAATTTGTGGGCTCCTTTTTCACTAAGTGGAATCAATAACAATTTCTTTTGACTATGCTTTTATTTACAAACTACTAAAATAAATGATTCATGTAAAAAAAAGACACCATGTAACATGGGTTTATTTTCAAACGTTTGCAGGTTAAATTTTACTGCATACAATTGAAAACACTATTTCTGAGTACATTTTCTTACAGAGCTATATAAATGTAGCTCCATTACTCGTCCCCCTTTCCTACATTACCCAAAACATACCTTTCCCTTTCTTCCCTTCTATAGGCATGAGGAGCATAGTTTCTCTAACACTTTGAACTTCCTTATTCTTTCTCTAAAGCACTCCTCTAAGCCAGGATGATTTTTTAATTTCTCTTCATTCTCATCCTCTGAATACCAGCTGAGTTCTTCGACTTGCCTGTCACATCTTTTCTTTCCTTTCTCAATTTACTTTTTTCATTTTAAAAGAATATTTTACCAATTTTTTGAAATTTTCTGATGATTTATTTTAATCAGAATAACCTTCTGATACCTCTTAGATCCACTGAAAATCCCCATCTATCCTACTTCTTGTTCTCTTTCTCTTTTCATTTTAAATACACTGAGGACAGTTTTGTTTTAGCCAATTACTTCTTGGTATAGAACCTGTCCTAAAGAGTTGTTTATACACTACATGTCACAACATTAGAGAAAACTGACTCTCCATGAAGCTATCAAATGTTGATAGCTGCTCAGCTAGGAGTACACCATTATATCTTGCTTTTATCCTCCATTCTTGGATTTTGTGTGTCTTAAGCTTGCTTAGTTCTTGTACATACTGTCAATCATACTAAGAGTTTACATGTACAATTGCCTTCTTATGTCTGAAAACACTTTCTTTGACATTATTAGCACTTCTGATTCTTTTTTTTT
>NC_022026.1:4212638-4237288 GCF_000317375.1 Microtus ochrogaster | reverse complement strand
GCTCCCCGTCGCAGGCTGGCGCCACGGGGCCAGAAACTCACCCCAAAGCTAGGTCTCCTGGCGCCGAAGATCAGGCCTCTGTGCTGGATGGGCAGGTCGCAAACAAGGCGCCAACCCCCAAAGCTAGGTCTCCTGGCGCCGAAGATCAGGCCTCTGTGCTGGATGGGCAGGTCGCAAACAAGGCGCCTACCCTGCTTGAGCACTTCTGATTCTTATAATCCTTATTCTCACTGTTTCACAATGATTCCTAATCTGTGAGAGGAAGTGTGTGATACAGACTTCCCATTTAGGACTGAGTACTCTGAAGTTTTTTATTCTCTGTTAATTGGTCAGGTGAGTACTCTGTGTTACTTGTAATTTTCTGAAAGCTTCTCTGATGAAGGTTGAGAAGTCAAAAGATCTATGGGCATAACAATAACTTGTTAGGAGTCCTATTCATAAGATATCCATTTAGCAGAATAGTAGTATCAGGCTTTCTTCTAGAGCCTCTGACTTATCTAACCACAGATTCTTGGCCTCAATAACAGTGTCAAGTACAGGTTACATTTCCTGAGTCGGGGCAAAAAGAAATTAGTTGTTTACTCCCAAAACATTCAAGTCACTATTATACAAGTAAAGTCATCTTACCAGGCAAATCTTTATTTTTGTTTATGAAGTTTGTGACTGGGTGAGAATGATGATTGCTTTTCTCCTCAAAAAGTAAACATAGAGCCTTCTGGAAATATAGAAACATACCAGTATGGATGAAGCTTTCATGTTAGTATCAGCTAAAGATCTCCATGTTCTATAACTCAAGTACAATTCCCAGCAACCACAGGATGGTTCAATATGGTTTCTCTATCACATTCTGGATGGCAAACATTCTGGATGGTAACAAAGTGGAATGATGTTAGTAATTTTTATGAGTTTATGGGACTTGTTGGCAAACACCTCAAAAAGAGGTAACCCATTCCTATAACTGGAGCTTTTATTAGGTAGTATTTGATGTCTACTTGGAATATTGTCCTCCATTGCTATAGGATATCTCCATCTAACTTCTTTTTATATATGTGCATGCATATGTATATATTTTAAGAATCATTTACAATTGTAGACTTTCATATAATTTTTTAAATACCTTTAATACTAGCTACCCCTGCACATATGCTTCCTCTACTTTATATTCCTTACCCCCTTTAACCATTCTTATTCCATTTTCTGCCTTAATACTTTTAAAACTATATTCTGTCTCCCCTTTCTTGATCAATCTCTTCTTCCTCCTTATCTCTATGCTGACATCCTAACATTTTGAGGTATTATAAATGAAACACACGTATCTAAAATTTAAAAGCTATCATGTTTAAATGAGAGAAGGCAGGCTGGAGAGATAGTTCAGTGGTTAAGAGCGCTTCCTGCTATTCCAAAGGTCCCGAGTTCAATTCCCAGCAACCACAGGGTGGTTCACAACCACCTATAATGAGAACTGGTGCCCTCTTCTGGACTGCAGGCATGCGTGCATGCAGACCACTATATACTTAATAAATTAATAAAATCTTTGAAAAATAAATAAATAGATAAGAGAAGGCATGTGACATTTCTGTCTGAGTCTGGGCTACCCAAATTAGAATAATTGTTTACAGTTTCATCCATTCATTTGGAAATTTCATAATATAACTATCTTATTAGATGAATAATATTCTATTGTGTAAATAGCATTTTCTCTTATCCATTAATGTGTTTATTGTCACTCATACCATTTACATTTCATGACTATTGTGAATGAAGTGAAGCAGAACTGAAATAAATGACTATGAATTCTATAGCAGAATATGGAGTGCTTTGTGTATATGCCCAAGAGTGATATAGCTGGATGGTGTAGGAGATCTATTTCTAACTTTTTGAGGAAAACCCACACCAATTTCTATATAAGCTGCACCAGTTTTTACTACTATCAGCCATGAATAACTGTTCCCATTCCCTGTATTCTTTCCAGCATGTGTTGTCATTTGTTTTATTGATCTTGGCCACTCTGACTGGGATAAGAAGCAATATCTAAGTAGTTTTAATTTGTATTTCCCTGATGGCTAAGGATATTGATCATTTCTTTAAGTGTTTCTCAACCACTTGTGTTTCATTTGAGAGGGAACTATGATAATTCCATGCTGCATTTTCAGTTGGGTTCTTTGTTTTCTTGATGTTATATATTAGATACATTAACTTCCAGGCAGATATATAGGTTGTGAAGATTTCTTCCCATTTTATAGACTGCCTCATCACTTGAAATATGGTGTTCTTTGTTGTAAAGAAACTTAGTAGTTTCATGTGACCCAATTTTTTAATTGTTTGTGTTATTCCCTGTGCTATCAGTGTTCTATTCGCAATACCCTTTCCTGTGCCAGTGAGTTGAAAACTATTTTCTATTTATCCTTATATTAGGTTCACTGTATCATTTCTTAGGTTGAGGTCCTTGATTCATTTGTAATTAACTTAAGGGCACAGATCAAGTTTCACTCTTCTACTTGTTGTCATCAAGTTGGACCAATAGAATTTGAAGAAGCTTTCTTTTTTTTCCCACTGTGCATGCTTGGCATCTTTGTATAAAGCAAGGACATTGTAGATGTCTAGGTCCTCAGTTCTAATCCACTTATTAACCTGTCTGTTTTTATGCCAGTACTATTTTGTATTATTATATTCTTGTAGTTTTTCTTTTAAACCACATTAAAATTTTATTTGAGCTTAAAAACAATGAAATGACTATTTGTTTTGGATATATGCTTCATATTTTTAAAATAATTAGAATTGAATATACAGAGAAAGGCCTTCCTAAAGGGAAATACTATTTGTAACCTAACTATTCCCTTATATTCACTATTACAAATTATAAAGAATAACTGCATCTTATGTAAGTTCTATATAAGTTTGTGGTGCAATTGTATGAATATTTTGCCAAATTCTGCATGCATCTCCTTAACTTATGCATTCTAGGATTGGAAAAACCATGACAGGATAACTTGGGGACTTATTGAATCCACTGTATGTTGGACCTTATCTAAAAGTTTATTGAACCTCTATACTCCATAAATCCCCTACTTTTATTTGAAGGCCACATTGATGTATGAATTGCAGGCCCTACAAGTTTAAAAGATTTTTTTCTATAAGGTACAGTTACTCTAGTAAAGGATAAGTCTTGTTGGACATGTTATTTTGAAACATCAATAATAAAACATTTATTTATTGTAGCAAAGCCCTTCTTCAAAGAGATCTGGCAGACCGTGATTTTCGGTTTTAGAGGTGGCTATGGGTCTCGAGGCAAAGACAGGTGGGCACTGAGGAATATCAGTATAATTTGCTTGACATTTTGTTCAGCACCACTCACTGCTGATTTCACAGACAATTCAGATTTAACTCCCTGGATCTGGAAACTTGCTTAAGTTTGGAAATAGTTCAAGTTCCATGATGTTCTATTGCTATGATTCTAGGTAGACTTTCATTCATTGTTCTACAATTGTTCTGCTTATTCAGACAAAGAACATGGCAGGCTTCCTACAAATTTCACTTCTTAGATCATGAATTGTCAATGTAAAGTCCTACATATTTCATATTATGAGTATTGTTGCCACTTGACACCTGCTACGGCTGAAAACAGTTCAACCCATTATATTAAAATCATCCATATTGAGCAGCCATATCTCTCACTGTTGGGTCTGGAAAACAGAGAAGGGCAGTGTCAGAGCTGTTCAAGTACACTGGTGCTCGTCACACTAAACCATTTCTTATATTTTTGATGAACATATAATCTTTAGGACACTTCTATTTTGGAAGATGAAGTTTTAAATGGCAAAATCTCTCTATAATTCTAATCTTTATACGTCTTTTCATATACTCATCAATATTAAGCTAATGAATGCCAGGTTTCCCAAGCTCATTTACAGTAAGCCATCTTTTTTTCCTATACTTTAGCCAAAAAAAAAAACAAGTAAACTAAATTCTTTACATCCTTTTCAACTGTTCAATCTACAATGTTAAATCCAAAATCCCTGCTCAATGAGCTGCACTGATAATCTTAGCCAGATCTAATTTTATGTTATTTGCAACATTATCCCATATCCTTTAAATATATCCCAACATGTTCTCATCTGATTTTTAACTGGAAAAAATTAGAAAAATCATAAAATTAGTCAAGGGTACAGTTTACTTCTTCATGGACATGTTCTACTTCTCTAGGGACTTACTCTCATGTCTGCTTTGAGGACGAGAGGAAATGCTGAGTGAGTCAAGAACGACATCAGAATTACCATGCTTGACATCCCTATCAGGGAAGGTTGTTGTTGGTTCCACAGGGAAAGCAGGATTAATTTCTTCATGCAAGTGTGGAGTATGCGTACTGCAAGGGTTCTTGTGGAAATGTGTCCATGGCAAGAGTGGAGAGCCCATTTCCTCAGCCAAAATCAATCCATCAATATCTGAAAGTTCAGTATTTGTACCTCACCAAGGTTTTCCCTATTACCTCTATTGCTACCTGCAGAATTTCCTGGTTTTCCAATCAATAAGTTAACTTCAAACACCTACACCTTTCAGCCAATTCTTTTATAATAAAAATGTGTTTGTGACCTCAGAACTTTAAATTTGTTATAGATATAATCTGAACATTCATTTATTTCAAATTACCCTTTTCTACTCAAGATGATATGGATAATATGTTAGACTTTGTAACCAGTCATTATGATAGAATATCAGGGATTGATAGGTAGTAAATGAATTCACCCTTTTGACTGGAATAGGAAGAACATTTTATGTAGAGATACAGCCTGCTGTCTGAACAACAACTGCTGTGGTGGAATAATCCTCTTTGCACACTGTAAAGATTTGTCACTTGAATTGGTATAATACAACACTGATTGACCATTAGCCAGGTTGAACGTATAGGTGGTGCAACCAAACTAAGAACAATGGAAAGAAGGGCAGAGTCTGATGGAGGAAGGTCATTGGTTAATTAAATAAAGAAGCTGCTTGCCCTGATAGGTTAAAACATAGGTGGGAGGAGTAAACAGAACAGAATGCTGGGAGGAAGAGGAAGTGAGCTCAGACTCGACAGCTCTCCTCTTGGGGGCAGACGCCTCAGAGAGACACCATGCTCCCAGCTCCTGGGTGGATGCGGGGCGGATGCGGGGATAGCTCTGCTCTCTGAGGTACAGGTGCTGAAGCTCTGACCCAGGATGGAAGTAGGCTAGAATCTTCCCGGTAAGACCGGTGCTCACAGATTATTAGAGATGGGTTGATCGGGATATCAGAATTAGCCAGTAAGGGCTAGAGCTAAAGGGCCAAGCAGTGTTTAAAAGAATACAGTGTCCGTGTAATTATTTCAGGTAAAGCTAGCCTTGTGGGCAGCAGGGTGCTGGGGACGCAGCCCCACCGCTCCTATTTCAACAAGAGTCAGGAGTCACCATTAAGATACAGAGGGAGCAGAGATGAATAGCCATGCTATTAAATGTGTTGTATGTAGCAGAGCACAAATAAGGAATATGGGTTAACATAAAATGTAAGAGCTAGTTAGTAAAATGCCTGTGCTATTGACTGAGTACTTATAATTTATATTAATTTCCCAAGTCAATATTTGGGAAATGGATAGTGGATATTTGGTACCAGTAAGACAGGACTAGAAAATTTTATCTCTGTTTACAAATAACTAAAGTATTACTTGCAGCTTAGAAGGTTGCCCTTCTGGCAACAGTTTCTCCATTATAGAGAAATTCTTTTATTTTCTAGGTCGATTTCTTTTCTTTTTTTTTTAAATTTCCTTTTCTTTTTGGTAGTCACTATTTGTAGCAAAGAAAAAAATTTTATGAGGGGTGAGACCTATACATACCTATGGCTATAATGACAAATACTAAGATAGTATTTAGGTGTTATGTTTACTTAATAAAGCAGCAGTTAACAGTTGAAAGTTCTCCAAGGTTCATGACTTCACTAGTGTAAGTATTTGGGTAGATTTCCAGTAATAGGTAATTCCCACGTGAGTTTCTTCATATGAAACTCCATGGCTTATGATTAAAAACCTGTGAAGAATAATAATCCTCTTTGGATGATGCATTGTTATAGGAGACTAAAATGAGCTACAAGGCATGCAATTTTCAGTTGTACAATGTCTGCCATACAAGTTGGAGTAAGGCAAAAATGTGGACCAAATTTGGATCCAGGACAAAGTGTTCCCATCACAAGACAAATGGCTGGCTGTAGTTTCAAGATGTTAAAGCAGCGTTTGGGATACTTAGACCATGCTTATGAAAATTATTGAGGTTTAAATTCATTTGCTAGTCTCTTACTAAAAGTTTCCTTTTTATATTAATTATTTAGTTTATATTTATTTATTACAATTATATTTATTTATTTAAGTTATCACACTTTGGATCATTTCAGCTTTTTGATATGATAATATTCTATGCAACTGACAGTGATGGTGGAGGTTAATGTAGAAAAAGATTGACATAATTTTGATTTGACATAATAAATAATAGCTTCAATTCCTCAAAATGCATCTGATAAAAAACAGATATTTTAGAGAAAGTTTGGACTTGTCAATGGGACTCCTGGTAGTGCTCATAATGTAGCGCTCATATTCTGAGGTGTTTTCCAAAAATAATTTTTCTGTGTATTTTAATTTAAAAGGCAGCATTAAAAAAAGTTCCAAAGTAGTTCGATGATGTAAAAATGGGTCTAAATGTTCCTTAATATGATGAATATTTTTTTTTCTTAAAGAGAGATAATACTGAATAAGGGCATGATTTACTGAAAAAGCACCCAAGATTGAACATGAAATTCAAATTACTGAGAACTGGTAAGTTCGTGAATTACAAGAATATAATTTGGAAAACAGAGAGGGAAGCTTTTTGGAAGGGTCTAATACAATGTGAATGATGCATAGTCTGTGATTGGTCTTTTAAGTTATTCTTAAAAAATTTCAGTAAATGGAGTACATTTTAAAAATGAACGGCAAGACCAGCAATGAAATTGATTACATGATTACATATGATACAGTATTATATCTCTTTCCAAAGAATAGAAACTGATTGTAAGTATGTATCTTACAGTTATGAATAGTAATATAATTTTTAATATTATGATGCTGTCCATTTTAATCAAATATGACTAAAATGTTATTTGAACTCCAAAAAGCAACAAATATCACCATTTCATTTCATCATTGCCATAAAAGTAAATAAACTTTAATTTAGTCATTTATTACATTTTCTTCACTATTTCAGACAAAACTAAAGCCTCTATTTTTTTTATTAAAAAACTAATGAGAAAACAGGAGTGGGCAGAGAGAAGTTCAAAAAGTGACCTCAGAACAAAAGCCTCAGTTGACCTCACAATGGAACTTGGAACTGGAATAGCATTTTAGTATTGTTCTGACTCTTGAGAGGGGACAGGCCATTTGCATAGCTCTAAGGACATATTATAAAAGGAAGGGGCATGTCTTGTAAATAGATTCTTTTCAGAAGGTAATGACACTAAGAACATAATAGTGAGTATGTCAGTCAACTTTTCTACTTGCATCTGTGACAGGGAGGGCAGCTGGCAGAAGGAATGCAGAAGCATAGGATAATGGTCACTACACAGATGAGGAAAATACAGTAGTATCGTTCTAGGATTCTTAGTCCTTATTCCACACAACCTAAAATTTATATGACAAAGTAGAGAGGCAACATGATTTACTCAAACTAAAATATCTATAAATACTACTGAAAAAGGACTTCCATTGGCAGTTCTAGTGTATAAAACAGTATTATGAAAAGAGTTGAAAATAAGCAAAGGGAAATATAAAGCAGAATCAAAAGCAGAGTTGGAACATTCAACTCATTGTAAAGGACAGAAAACCCTTTCAAAATTAAGAAACTTTATGTTTTGCAAGCAATACTCATGGAAATAAAACTTAATTTTATCATTTTCAGAAATATGTTTATCTTTAAATATATTAGACAATAAGCTGTGAGGTACTGAAACAATAATGCATACAACCAACTACCTTTAATTCAAGTAAATGGCATTTACCTTAAATTTCCTTAAAAACCTAGGACCTTGAACACAGTAGGCAAGCATGCTTGCCAGTGTGCAATTACTCCAACTTCTCATGCTATTGTGATGAATTCTACATTTTATTTGTATGATGTAGGGTTTTTCTTATGTCTCCCAACAAATTTTGCCTTAATGTGTACTTTAACAGAAATGAATACAGCTACCTCAGTTTGATTCCAAATTCCATTTTTTCTTAACATTGGTTTATAGTATATCAATTTTACTCTGTGTCATTGTCAGTGAAGGATAGACTGAAGACAGTGAGATCTTGTTTTTCCACTCTAGAGGGTTAAGACCATTTGCTTTAAGTTATTAGTTAAGATGAATTGTATTATTTGTTTTGGTTTTTTCATGATTTTTTGATTTTTCCTTTTCATCTAAGATATCTAATAACTTATAAAGTTGAACATGTTTCATTATTCCATACCTTTATTTTTTTCTGTTCATTAACTCACCACATGACTAGAAATTGTGAAATCCTACCTTGCTTGCATATATATGTATGTATTTAATGATAATAGCATTATCAGTTTGACTGATTGTGTCAGATACTTCAAAAAGAAGGTGTAGACAATTGTTTTGAACAGTGTTCAGTATAATAGGGTTAATTGTATTTTCTATCAAATCAATGTAAAATGTATTAATATCATAAATAGCATTACACAAGAAGATTTGTGGCTACGACATTGTCATATTTCTTCTTCACTTCCTAGAAAATTTCCTACCACTATTTTCATGTCATAAAATTAGTAAGAATCTATTTTACATTTTTGAAGCATACTGGTTCTTTTTCTTTACCTATCTCTTTAACGCCAATAAATTGTCACTTTTATGATGTCTTTTCTATATATGATATAGGTTGGAAATACCAGTAAGATTTATTTAATGTTCTTATCATTTTGTACCTTTATAGTCGAAGTTATTTCAAAAAATCGTTACTAAAATCTAATGATTTTACAATTACAATAGCATGTAAGACCTTTTCCCTCGTCAGGTGATTACTCATAAATCTTCTTGGATTACTTAATGTTTTGATGACTTATTTCACTTTTTCTCCTAATGTTTCCCTCTTTAATCCCTCATGAACAGTGCTGTGACATCAATCTTTTTAAAATTATTAAAATGCACAATTCAAAATCTCTAAAATTTCAGAGAGGAATTTCAAATTATAGTGTTATCTAGCTGGAATAACTTGACATAGCATCATTCCATTGTTCAATAAGAATTCAAAAGAATCAGAAGAATTAAGATAATGAATGGTCAAACTATAATATTTTGGTGAATTTCTTACAGATATTTGGTACAATTTAATAATGACAATAACTTCTTCAATTAAAATGAACAGTGCTTGTATTATCCATCTGTTTTTCTGAAAGTAAAGTGATTCTGTATATTTAGTGAAACTTTTTACCTGTCTTTTATTCTATGATCACTTGTATAGACATACAGAATTCTTCTGGCAGAAGAATTCAAATTATGAGCTGTAATATGAGGTCCTGCTTGTGGGGGTTTCTGTCCTGCCTAGTTCCCACAGCCAGCAAATCCCAAAGAAAATCACACAGAAGTCTCCATAAGTCATAAATTTATTGGCCCATTAGCTCAGGCTTCGTATTAGCTTTTATAACTTATATTAACCCATTATTCTTATCTATGTTAGCCTCATGGATCAGTACCTTTTTCAGCATGGCAGGTCACATCCTGCTTTTTCCTTGATCTGAGCAGGACTAGGGAGAGAGCTTCCTTCTTTCCAGAATACTCCTGTTCTCATTGCCCCACCTCTACTTCCCGTCTGGTTGTCCCACCTATAATCCTGCCTGGCTAATAGCCAATCAGCATTTATTTAAAACAAAATTGACAAGGAGCCATTGTGCATAGATATTAGTAGGACTTCTGATGTATAGACACTACAATAAAAAATTTCACACATGAGAGTAGTTTTTCAGGAAGCTAATTCAACCATTTGATAACTAACAACTATTCCTATTTAATTAATGTGTACTCTTTTTATTTAAAAAATGTTTTGTCTATTTGTGGGATATTTAAGTTAAAAAATATAAATTTGGAATGGCAATGTATTTTCATTGTACTCTAGCATATCTATGGCCAAATTGTGTGAATGCAGTTAGCTGAATACAGAATACTGTTCCTTCACTATATTGTGCTTTTTCTAATTCAAGTCTGATTCAGTATCCAATCATACTGAATGCCCTGAAAAACTGATTTTTTTCAGATACTTTCTTAAAGAGCTAACTACTAATTATATTTGCAATACATGGCAGCCAGAGAGGTAGTACTGTATTTGCTTTTATTTCCTTTCTCCAATAAACAGGTTTAAAAGAAAAAATGCCATTTTTATTGTGAAGGAAATAAAGTTGTGACTTCAATTCTTGTATGTAAACTTCTAGGAAAGTTGTTAACATAATTATTAACCATATCATTCCTTCAAAGATAAAGTAAAATGCTGAAAGCAAAGCAAAAGAGTAATTATTCTACCTGGTAGGCACACAATGAACTGTTAAATTTAGCAGTTGGCCAAAGGGAGCAAACAGAGAAAGTCCTGGAAAACATCCTCTGTTTTTCATTCAAATGGGATTAAAAACACAACTAAAAAATAGCAAGCATGTCCTAAACTCTTCTGTTATTTGTATCATTTATTTTGACATGATCCTTACAAATATCATGGAAGTGGCAAAAGAGAAGCAATAAACATGCATCTTTCAAAATTAAGGTGCATGCTTCATTGTCTTCCTTTACCTGGGTTGGTAAATGAAAATGAATGCTTTTGTGACATATGTGGTGAAGCAGGGTCAGTAAAGTTAAAGTTTTATGCCTATGAAGCTAAAATGAGAACATCCAGATAATATTTAATTTATGGAAATATTAGAGGTGGAAAACTGGGAATAATAATGCTACAAAAAATTTCATCAAATTGGACTCCTCTTTAATATATACTAGTATACTGGATCTCTTGGTACATAATACTGTCTTCTACTGAACATTAGTAGATAACAAAGGTAATTATTCAAATATTCAAAGACATTAAATATTGGTGATGAAACAGACACTGCACAAAAATCCAAAATCCTCATTAGAGTGATAAGATAATTTGATTCAATGGCACGGGGTTTTGATCCTACTTCATGTTCTGGCTTTGTGGGAGCCTAGACAGTTTGGATGTTCACCTTCCTAGACATGGATGGAGGGGGGAGGACCTTGGACTTTCCACAGGGCAGGGAACCCTGACTGCTCTTTGGACTGGAGAGGGAGGGGGAGAGGAGGGGGGGCGGCAAAGAGGGGTGGGAGGAGGGGGAGGGAAATGGGAGGCTGGGAGAAGGCTGAAACTTTCTTTTCCTTTTCTCAATAAAAAAAAGAAAAAAAGATAATTTGATTGTCAAAACAATAGACAAAATAAATGGTGAAAGGCATCAGAGACAGTTAGCTTTCAGGTGCATGTTATGGGTTGAATTCTATCCCTCAAATGCTTAACGTTAGTCTTTGTAACTCTCATCTCATTAGAATGTGTATATAGAATCTTTACAGAAGACTCTAGATAGAATGCAGTCAATAAACTAGGCCCTGATCCTAATTTTATCTTAAGCAGAAGAAACACATAATCAGACAAAAATTCAAGAGGGAAATATTATGTGGTGTTTGTAATAGATGTAAATATGAGTCAAATAAGAGACTCACAAGAGTCTGACTTTTTCAACAATTGGAACTCTGATAAATAATAGAATTGTGAAAAAATACATTCCTGTTTTTGAAGGTAGTTACTTTGGTATACATTAACATGGAGCTGTAGCAAGCTTTTACATCCATTAAATGATTTTTTTTTTCATTTTTTGAGATAGGTTTCTCTGTGTAGCTTTGGTTCCTGTCCTGGAACTATCTCTTATAGACTAGGATGGCCACAAACTCCAAGATCCACCTGCCTGCTGAGTGCAGGGATTAAAGGCTTGCACCACCACTGTTTGGCCCCATCAAATGATTTTAACAACTATGCATTTTTTTATAGTGAACAATGAAAGTCAAAAGAGTAGAACAATTTTCAAGATGTAGAAAGTATGTCATTCAGAGTGTCATCCTTCATCAATATTTGTAAAATAAAGACATGCTACTATGAATAAAATAAGAAATGTATAACATGAATAATTCTCTTCCTTGCCTACTCTTAAACTTCCTCTAATGCTGTTATCTTATACAGCCATGCCATATATTCATTAAACTAAGACATTATCATCAATATAATGTGTTAACCAAAGAACAAATGAGTACATCCCTATAGAAGAAAAGCCAGTGATATATGTTCAGACCAAAATAAAATGATCACAAACAAGACTTTGAGACTTTAGCAACTAAAGAAAAGTAAAACAATAAATGTAATGTTAAAAGGAATAGAATGGTTTTCTCCTTTAAGATATACTCAGCATTACTAAAGTCTCGCAAATATGACTTTAATTAAACATGTGCTGAACAAGACCAACAATAAATATGCCAAAGCAGACTAAAGAAAAGACCTTGAGACCTGGACTCTACGCAAAGAACTCCAGAAAACTAAAGAATGCTGAGAGTAGAAGGAATAGTCTTCCTCAGAGAATCTTTCATCCAATATCAATGGTCAATCTTGAAAACATATATTGATGTAGCATTATACAGACTGAGCAGATTAAATTAGGAATATGTAATTTGTACATATACTTATATGAATATAACAACAAGTAATGAGGGAGTGGCCATAGATATTAAAGATAATAAGGAGAAATAAATGTAAAGATTTGGAACGATAAGAGAGTTGGTTGAAATGAGTAGGTACACTATAATCTCCAAAATAAAAGAACTAATTATGCCTGGTGTTAGGGGCATATGCCTTTAATCCCAGTACTCAATCAGGAGACAGATGAAGGAAGATCTCTGAGTTTGAGGTCACCTCTTTTTTGATAGAGTAAGTTCAAGGATGGTAAGGAATACACAGAGAAAATATAATTCTGAAAATGTAAACAAAATTGAAAATTATGTCCAACATTTAAAGAAATATATTGTAATTCAATTTCAAGATTTGGATATACTCAAAAATTAAGAAAAAAATCGAAGTATGATACATTGGGACTGAAATAACCTATAGGATGACAGTGTTTCTATTTTCTAGTTGGAAAGTTAAGACATTAATTTCTTATGAATTATCAATACATGTAAGTGTTACATATTACAACCTTTATAGCAAATAATAATAATAATAAAGCTACATACTCAAACTTACAATAGGCAATTTAAGATGATATGCAATGATTTTAAATGTTCAAGGAGTTAAATTTATAGTAATTTCTCTAGATGTGTTTATGTACCATGTTCAAATCATCACCAATTAGAAAAAAAATGAAGTCAATGACATTAAGTTATGCATTAGTTACTTTTCTCAAGACAGCTGTTCAAAGCAACCCAAGAAAGGATTAAGTTTGGCACATATCCTTCAGTGTATAGTCTATTGTGTCATAGAAGTCAGGGCATCAGAAGATTTATACAATCTGTTCACATTGCATCTATAGTCAGGAAGCGGGGGGAAATGAATGTGGACGTTCGGCATACTTCCTTTCCTTTAGTAAGTCACTGATCTTACCCCATGGAATGATGACTCCCAAATTCAGGTTATGCCTTCTCTTTTGAAACGAACCTTTCTGGAAACATTCATAGGACAAACATGTGCTTCCAGAATGATTCAGTCAAATTGAAAAAAAAAATAACCACCAAAGTGAGTACTGGTGTAGGAGGTTGTTCTGTATCTGTGTTGCTTTCATTAGATAAATAAAGAAGCTGCCTTGGCCTTTTGATAGTGCAGCCCTTAGGTGGGTGGAGTAGATGGGACAAAATCCTGGGAGTAAGAAAGCAGAGTCAAAGAGAGCTGACATAAAACTTCCAGGTCAGACATGATGAATCTTTCCAGGTAAGCCACAGCCTCATGGTGACATACAGATTATTAGAAATGTGTTGAATCAAGATGTGAGGGTTAGCCAATAAGAGGCTAGAGCTAATGGGTCAGGAAGCAATTTAATTAATACATATCTCCGTGTGATTATTTCGGGAATAAGCTAGCAGGTGGCCGGGACAACAAACAGCCTGCCAGCCTGTGTGTAAGCCAGTCGGGCGGTGGGACACAGCCCACTACTTCTCATACAACAAGTACCATATATATGATTATATATGAAAATATCAGGAAAAAATATTCATAAATCTTATATAACATTTCATAAAGTATGTTCTGTGAAACAAAATTTTTGGAGAGACAAAATCACTATTGTACTATAACAAAAGAATTATTTGAAAAATACATATGTCTAAGCATAAATGTATATAGCACATAATCAAAATTGCTGGAAGAATTAGTAACATTAAAGGTAGAAATTATCCATATTTTTGTAAAAGAGGCCATTGATTTTTCTTAGGTAATCAATAAACAGACCAAATAAAAGCAACTACACAGTATGTTGAACAACATCATTCTTTAATTTACTCATATTCACATATACCAAATATTATATGGAATAGATTCAGATTATTTGTAAATTTCTATGGAAATTTTTCAAAGATAGATCATTTCTGTGGTCTATAAAGACCAAATAGATGCTTTCTTTCTTCCATTGTATAATTTTAGCTTCTTTGTCGAAAATCAGGTGTTCATAGGTTTGTGGATTAATATCTGGGTCTTCAATTCGATTCTATTTGTCATCATCTCTGTTTTTGTGCCAATACCAAGCTGTTTTCATTAATGTAGCTCTTTTAGAAGTCAAGGATGGCAATGCCTCCAGAAGTACTTTTATTGTATAGAATTGTTTTGGCTGTCCTGGGATTTTTGTTTTTCCATATAAAGTTGATTATTTTTCTCTCATGGTCTGTGAAGAATTTTGTTGGGATTTTGATGGGGATTGCATTGAATCTATAGGAATCTATAGATTGCTTTTGGTAGAATTGCCAATTTTACTATGTTGATCCTCCCAATCCATGAGCATGGGATATCCTTCCATTTTCTGGTATGCTCTTCAAGAAAGAAAGCATCTTGAAAAAATGCTGCCTCATGGCCCTGACTTCCTTGCTCATGTTTTCCCTCCTTCTGCTATTCATGTTCACCTTACTAGACCTGGATGAGAGGGGACCTTGGACTTCCCACAGGGCAGGGAACCCTGACTGGTCTTTGGACTGGAGAGGGAGGGGAAAAGGAGTGGGGGGAGGGGGAGAGAAGTGGGGGGTCGGAGGAGGGAAATGGGAGGCAGGGAGGCGGCAGAAGTTTTTTTCAATAATAAAATAAATAAATAAATAAAGTAAATAAAAATAAAGACCAAATAGACCAAAATAGATGCAATATCAACTACGTCATATAAAGTTTGGTTTCCTTAATAATGGAATCAACTAGAAATCACTAACAAAAGATCAACAAAAATTAAAAACACCTGACCTTTCATAATATAATGATAAATGATTCCTAGATCAATAAAACTGTCTAACATGCATCATAATCTTTAGTAGAAGGCCCACTACTTTACTTCTCCTAAATAAATAATAAATAATAATAAATGCTATATAATAAATGGTATCCAATAAATCATCATTAATTACAGTGTCCCAATAAATAATAAGCAATATATACATAATAAATTGGTATAATATTAAACTGGATCCTAATTATTTAACTATACCTAGAGATTAATGCATCTTTTAACACTCATTGAAAAAATTTCTTTTTACAGTTGATGGAAATTAACAAATAGATACACTAATGGCCAAATATAGAGAATAGAAGTCTGTTAAATGTTCAACCTTAAGTGGGATATCTATATCATACCCTTTATCCATGTGTTCTATGATCATTTCAGAAAATTTGGCTGAAAGAATAGAAGTGCCAGAGACAGTATATGAATATAAGACAACAGTATCCTTCCAGAAACAGCAAAGCTTCTACACATATTGGGTCATAAAGATTTTAACAGCATGTATGAGTCCTGTGCAAGTTCAAGCCAGACCAAATTTCATCATGTAGAGGGGAAGTAGACAAGATGGTCTACCCCGATGAGGAGCTACCGGCAACTCTTAGCTGTTGCAAACAAGCAAGAAAGTTTCTTGCCCCTGGGAAGCCCACCACAATCCGGTAGAAGACCACATATCCAAGAATATACGGGGTAGCAGCCACACACACATACACACACATACACACACACACACACAGAGAGGGGGGGGGAGAACACACATTTGGACACATTTGGGTGGTGTCTTAGGGTATTCTACTGCTGTGAATAGAAACCATGAGCTTGACAACTCTTACAAAGAAAACATTTAAGTGGGGTGGTTCACAAACAGTTTCAGAGATTTGGTTCATTATCATGATGAGGAGCATGATGGCATACAGGCAGACATAGTGCAAGAGTAGCATCCTGCTCACAAGAGTCCTACATCTTGTAGTCAACAAGAAGTCAACTGAGAGTCACACTGAGGGAAGTTTGAGCAAAAGAGGCCCCAAATCCCACCTCATAGTAACACACTTCCTCCAACAAGCTGACAACTTTTAATACTTTTGGGGCCATTTTCTTTCAAGCCGCCACATTCCATTCAAAGGCTTCCAGAGTCTTATAGCCATATTATGAAAAAAAGCCTCCAGTCCAACTTCAAAAGTCCCTAATTATATAAAACAATCTCAAACTTTTTTCAAAGTCCAAAGTCTCCTCTGAGATAGATGATAATCACTTAACTGTAATATTTCCATATAAATCAATATCAAACAGCAGATCACATACTTCCAACATATTATATAGCAGAGGATGTTCATTACCATTCTACCATTGATGTGGGAGTGATTTCTTTCTAATCTGTTGCTTTTATTGGCTAATTAATAAAGAAACTGCCTTGGTCCATTTGATAGGCCAACCCTTAGGTGGGTGGAGTAAACAGAACAGAATGCTGGGAGAAAGAAGCCGAGCCAATGAGTCGCCATGATTCTCCCACTCCAGACAGACGCAGGTTAAGAGCTTTCCTGGTAAGCCAGCTCGTGGTGCTACACAGAATATTAAAAATGGGTTAGATCAATATGTCAGAGCTAGCCAATAAGAGGCTGGAACTAATGGGCCAGGCAGTGTTTAAAAGAATACAGTTTCTGTGTAATTATTTCGGGTAAAGCTAGCTGTGCGGGCGGCCAGGTGCTAGGAACGTAGCTCTGCCACTCCTATCTTAACACAGTGGTGAACTAAATCCACTTAAAAACCCAAGAAGGCTTAAAAATAAGGGAAAGAGAGCTTAACACAGATTTTTGCTGTTTGTTGTTGATGTGCTGTAGATAGATTTCCTGATTTGGCAACAGAAGCAGCAGAAAAAAAAAAGCTGCATCATTCTAAAGCTGTGCCACGAGTACAAAATCTGGCTTTAAAGCATTTCAATGGCTTTTATGGGACTGGATGTTTCTGTTCCCGCTTGGGATCAAGAGGAGAGTGCTCTGAGACCTTGCCAATGGCTCAGCGCTCCCCACCTGCACCTGGGCAGACAGCAGAATCAGGCTTAGGCAGGCAGAAGAGCATGGCAAATTCCTGCCTCCATACAGAGATGTGTTTTCAGACTGTGCAGTGCTCTGTGTGTCAGATTTGGCTGTAACTTGGATGAAAAGAGTTTCTGTGCCACATGCTCAGTCTCAGAATTAAACTGCTGAGTGTGGCTTTAATTTGGACTTGCTGTGTGCCTGGAACTGTGTGTGGCTCAGGGGCACCAAATGGCGCTGAGGCAGGAGTGGGCTCAGCTCTGCCATGCTGAACTGTGCTGGTCTCAGGCACGAACTACCATAGTTACCTTAATAACAGTGCAGTTAATGTTTAGGCTGAGCAGGACACAGGCGGTACCATATTACCCCTACATGGTACAACTTAAGTTTTTAAGACATGCTTAACATTTTAAGAAATGCTCCTGGATAGTAAAAAAATTACAGATTCAGACAGACCACTAAATGGATCACCATGTTGGATGAGTGTATGTAGGCTTGAGAGAGAGAAAAAAAAAAGCGAGAATAAAGTTAATGCCCTTAAAAAGGGGGGGGTAAAGTCTTTAAAGAGACAGAGTACAGATAGTTATAGATTAAAATAAATAAAGAAAAATAAGCCACGTAAAAATGGAAATTTCACAGAAAGTCTGGATTATGTACATTGTGTTTTCTTTAAAATTTTTGACTGTGAAGGAGCTAAGTACAAAGAGACATTTCATTATATGTGCTGCTAAGCTGAACCTGCACATATGTTCTAAAGGTATCTTGACTTCAGCATTTGGATCTAAGGTTATGATGCTTTGGAAAAGTCCTTCTTTTGTTTTCGCAGAGGATGAGACCCTGTGGATTTCTTCTTTCCCAATATGGTATGATAGACCACACCCTCCTGAAAAGTTGCTCTGGACACCCTCAAAAAATTACTTTGCTCAGCTGTTAACTGAGAGAAACCTGGCACACAGGTTATACCATGAAAGACCTAATTAACGACGCCCCCATTCAGCAGGAAGCAGTTTGGTGAGAAAAAACTGCGCCCATGTTCCCAAAATATTGTTTATAAATGTTCTTTTACATTTAAAGGGGGAAATGATATAGGTATGAATAATTTGCATTGGTATGGATTTTAAGGTCAATTTTGTTATATGTATATGTATTTCTGATATTGATTAAGGTATTGTGATTGTGTAGTTCATTTAAAAATGTAATGTATATAGGTTGTTAATGAATAGTCATCTATAATAGTCAAGTTTATAGTCATGTTAGGTTCTCTAGATGTGCATAGATATAGTTCAGTAAGATAGACATTCTTCATATCTTTCAAAGACTACAGACTATGGCATTTAATGTTTTAATAACTTTGGGTTTTTCATGACAATGAGACATGTCTGCTCCTGGCAGCACCAGCTACTTCAAGAAGATGGGCATCAAAGAGGCTCCTTATGGAGTCTGTTAGCCATTTGGGCAAGAAACTGCTCTTGCCTGGACTGATGCATAAACTGGACACAGAGAACCCACAGAGAAAGGACTGCTGAACTTGCTTAAAGGTGAGATGATCTTTTGGGGTTCCTGATTCATAAAAGAGTCTGCGAGACATTCTGCAGGACACATCATAAAGTGACTGAACTGTCTTTGAAATTTCCTGCTTCATGGAAATGTCTGCTGGATACTATGGGCCTGAAGGCCAAAGATGGATGCCCCAACGGTATAGAGGAACTTTGGGTGACTATATAGGCAGCGAGATATCTCTGTCATTTCTAGAATTTTAGAAGTTACTTACTTCTTGTTTGCTTAGGTAATATTATATCCTTCTGGAGTCTTTGATGGAGTTGAAGAATGAATACATAGTTGTAGTTTTCCTTAGTTATGATAAAAGATAAAATAGATATAAATATTGTAACTGTAATTCTTGCTTGATAACTGTTTTGCTATATGTAATTTTACTATGTTAAAATGAAAGCCTTCTTTTTTGTTTAAACAGAAAAAGGGGGAAATGATATGGGAGTGATTTCTTTCTAATCTGTTGCTTTTATTGGTTAATTAATAAAGAAACTGCCTTGGTCCATTTGATAGGCCAACCCTTAGGTGGGCGGAGTAAACAGAACAGAATGCTAGGAGAAAGAAGCCGAGCCAATGAGTCGCCATGATTCTCCCACTCCAGACAGATGCAGGTTAAGATCTTTCCTAGTGAGCCAGCTTGTGGTGCTACACAGAATATTAAAAATGGGTTAGATCAATATGTCAGAGCTAGCCAATAAGAGGCTGGAACTAATGGGCCAGTCAGTGTTTAAAAGAATACAGTTTCTGTGTAATTATTTCAGGGCATAAGCTAGCCGTGCGGGCAGCCGGGTACCAGGAACGTAGCCGACCGCTCCTATTTAAACACACCATGACAGGAAGCAAACATAATGAGAAAATACTGAACAAAAGCAAGATTAAATTCCAGCTGTGCAAACTCCAAACTCTGTACCTTCATACTTGATGACAAACCACTCTTCAGATCTCCAAAGCTGTTCTGCTTCGTTGACTGCATCACATTTATTTCTCTTTGTCTAGTTCCACTCCATCAGTAGCTTTCCACAACAGGTATCCCATGACACTGACACTTCTACCTTCTTGGATTCTCCAAGACAATCTAAGCTTTAACTTCATATCTTCACCCAATGGACATTATAATAGGCCTCCATTCAGGGTTACCATGATACATACCTGGCCTCAGTGGCTTTATTCATTAACTCCTTTCTTCTACCCTTAACTCAAAGTCACAACCACATGGCCAAAGCTGCCAACTTCTGCTTCTTGCTGGATCTGGGAGATGGCCCCCTCATTCAGTTACATCTAAAACAGCATTCTATCTTTCACTGTATAAGCTTGGGTGTCATAAAACATAATCTGTTTACCAGACTGGTCTAAAACTCAGAGATTCTCAAACTTCTGCCTTCCCAATGCTGAGATGAAAGGTATATCCTACTAATATAAGCTTTCTTAGTTTTTTCCAGAGTTATAAATTTAGTTAGGTAGGACTTTGTCCTGAGTTCATAACTCCTTTTATTTCGTTTATCAAACTATTTATCCCCCTTGAACAAAGGATTTAGATTCATTCTACTTCCTGGTGCTTTCTTTCTCCTCAAAATTTACATTTTGCAATTTATCCTGCTCAGCTCTTCCTTGTCAATATAAATCTTCATTAGTTACCACTAATATCCACATGGCAGAGTCTTTATTAGGCTATTTTGAGATTTCTTCTGTCAATGAAATTGATACAAAATCTTCACTTTAACCTCAGGCAGTAATCCAGAACTCTTTATTTTTGCCTCAGGAAAACTCTTCAGACAAGTGCAAAATAATACAAGAAAAATTTCTAGGTAACATACTAAAATTCTTCTTCTCTGAAACTTCTTCATTGAGCCCCCAGTAGTTCAAATAACACTTAGTACCTCTGTCTTCCATGCTCCTATTAGTATGGTCATTGAGCAGTAATGAAAATATCCCAATGATTTCATAACCCAAAATACTAATGCTCAAATTCCTCCAAATAATCACATGGTTAGGCCTATCACAACAATACACCCCTCCCAGTATCAACTTCTGTCTTAGTTAAGGTTTTTATTGCTATGAGGAGACACCGTTATCATGGCAACTCTTAAAAGAAAGCATTTAATTTGGGTGGCTGTCTTACAGTTTCAAAAGTTCAGTCCACAATCATGCAGGTAGCATGATGACATGCAGGCAGACATGGTGCTGGAACAGTTGAGTGTCCTATATCTTGAAAGCAACAAGAAGTTAATTAACAGTCACACTGAAGGAAACTTGAGTCAAGGAAACCTCAAAACCCACCCCGACAGTGACACACTTCCTCAAACAAGTCAATGCCTCCTAATAGTGCCACTCTACTTGTGGGCTAGTTCTTCTCAAACCACCACAGATGGATAAGGAAAATGGGGTGAGTTAGGGAAGAATTTGAAAAAGAAGTTAATACAATCAAAACATAGATGAAATTCTCAAATAACTAATACAAACTATAAATCAATATTAAAATAATATTTAGTGAAATCTTAATTGAAATGGCAATTTATCATAATTTTGGGTGTGGTAGGAAAGTAGTGCTTTGCAGGAGAAGTAAGGACTTTAATTAGCACTCCTTACTAGAAAATTCAATACATCTCAAAGCATTTGGCTAGGATTCTATTTCATGTAAGTATAAAGCCAATAGTAATACAAACACAAAGCAAGCAGAAGGAAGTACATAATGACGATGAAGAGAAAAAATGATGAGACTAAAAACAGAGAGGCATTATTTAAAATTAGAAGTAATAACTGGTGCTTTGCAAATATTTATCATAATGATAAGTGCCTTGCAACATTTATGATAAATACTAAAGAGTACTTGTATTACTAATATCAGAAATTAAAACTTCAATTATACAATGCTAAAAAACTTTGAAAATATAGCAAGTATTATATAAAGAATTTCATATCTAATATTTAATGTCTTGTTTAAAGTAACTAACTTCCTCAACTCCTTAAAAATGATTATCCATTAAGACTCAGTCAGTATAAAGTAAATAATCTCAATAATTAATAGTCATTAATGAATGCAAATTTACATTTTTAAACATTCTTCTGTGAGGAAGAGTTCTTGAATATGACAATAGTCCATTACTTCAAAAACAGGAAAAAATATTTTATATCCTTTCTTCAAATGCCTGTTGATCATTATGATATCTAGGGTGGTAACTACTCTTGGATTTATAAGTGTTCAAGGCAAAAAAAAGTTGTCTTGTTCAAATGTCTTTATTGTACAGTAAAAATATAAAGGAACAACATAAAATACATATTACATGTAGAAAATCCAAAGAAAATATTAGCAAAATAACATTAATAGATAAAGATTACTAATCATATCCAAGTATTTTTTTTCCATTTAAAACTACTAACCTGTTTCAGTATTTGAAATACGTTGGGTATAACCAGGGATAGTAACAGAGTAAAGGAGAAAAATTGCATAATTAAGAAATTTCTCCATAAAGTATTGATAAATGTTAAAGCTTAGCAAGATAAAATTTTCACATATATGACATAATTTATAGAGACACAATAATTACTTAAGTAATATGTATATTTTCAGTAAAATTGATTGTGTGATGTTTAAGATATGATGAAAAGTAGAGAAATATAAAGTACATAGAAACAACTAAATGTTGTTTGATTTTAAAAGTAAGCAAAGGGTCTTTGTATATAGGCACAAAAGGACATACAAAATGCCAACAGAAATAAATAAAAATGTGCAACAAGAAAGAGTAAGTAGTGATTATAAGAATTTGCACAATAATGTTGTTCAGAATATAAGATAACATAATTGTTAACTGAATGGTATGAGTAATTATGTTTTTCATGTATTATATCTTAACACCACAGTTTCCTCTCAGTGTTCTCCTCAGAGCCCTTGCCCCCCAACTTTTCCTATCACACAAATCCACACTTTTGTTGAAGAAAAGACTTCAACAAAACAAGAATAGATATCAACAAAACATGGCATAACAAATTACAATGACACTAGGCACTTCCTTCATACCAAGGCTAGACTGGGCAACCCAGTAGGAGGAAAAGGATATCAAAAGTAGGCAAAAAAGCCAGAGCCAGCACACATTCCCACTGTTTGGATTCTTCTAAGAACAGCAAGCTAACATCTATAATATATAGAGAGAGCTTAGGTCAGACTCATACAGGCTCCCTGATTGTCAGTTCAGTCTCTGTGAACCCCTATGAGCCCTGGTTACTTGATTCCTTAGGCCATTTTCTTGTGTTGTCCCTGGAACTTTTCACTCTTCCAATATTTCTTCTAATATTTGGCTGTGGGTCTTTGCATCTGCTCCCCATCAGTTGCTTGAAGTTGATGAAACTTCTCTGATGATGATGACATTAGGTTACAGTCTCAGAGTTTAGAAAAGTATGACAAGTAATCATTTCATTGACTTCATCTTCATTGACTTTCTTCTTGTTGTTCTTTTCTTCTCTTTCTCCTCCTTTTTCTCCTCTTTCTTGTCCTTATCTCCTTCTCCTCCTCTTCCCCGCCCCCTGCTTTTTCTTGATGGCTGTGTTTGGTTCTATAAAACTGCAGAGAATAGAATTGAATGCATTGACACAGGAGAAAACTTCCTGAACACAACAATAGTACAGTCACAAAGATCAACAATTAAGACATGCAACCTCATGAAATTGAAAAGCATTGGTAAGGCAATCAACACCACTAACAGGATAAATTAACTACAGCCTGATGTGGGAAGGTCATTTGTCAATCTGTTGTTTCATTGGTTAATCAATAAAGAAAACTGCTTGGTCCGATAGGTCAGAAAATTAGGTAGGTGGAGTAGACAGAATAGAATGCTGGGAAGAAGGGAAGTGAGCCAGACACCATGCTTCTCTTCTCCAGGGCAGACACAATGAAACTCCAGCCCAAGATGGACGTACACTAGAATCTTCCTGGTAAGACACCACCTCATGGTGTTACACAGATTATTAGATATGGGTTAAAGCAAGATTTGAGAGTTAGCCAGTAAGAAACTAGAGCTAATGGGCCAAACAGTGTTTAAAAGAAAACAGTTTATGTGTTATTATTTTGGGACATAAGCTAGCCAGGTGGCCAGGAGTCAGGTGGCAGGAATGCAGCTCACAGCTTCTTCTACAGCAGCCTACAAAGTGGGAAAAGGTTTTCACTAACTTCAGTTCTGAAGGATGGATAATAATGTCTAAAATATATAAAGGGTTCAAGAAACTAGATGAAAACAAAGCAAATAATCTAACTAAAAAGTGAGGTAAATAGAGTAATGTGCAAATTTTTTGAATCAGCTTGGAAATCAATATGGAGGTGTCTCAGAAAATTGGGAATAGATCTACCTCAAGACCCAGATATACCACTTCTAGGTGCATACCCCAAGGATGTTCCATACTACCACAAGAACATTTGCTCAACTATGTTAATAGCAGCTTTATTCATAATAGTCAAAACTGGAAACAACCTAGATGTCCCTAACTGAAAACTGAATAAAGAATGTGCATATTTATACAATGGAGTATTATTATTTTTCTTTTTTTT
>NC_022026.1:4199032-4211393 GCF_000317375.1 Microtus ochrogaster | reverse complement strand
ATTTCCAAAGTGGTTGCACAAGATTGCATTCCCACCAGCAATGGATGAGTGTTCCCCTTCCTCCACAGCCTCTCCAGCAAAGGAGTATTATTAAGAGATTAAAAATCATGAAATTTGCACGCAAATGAATGGAACTAGAAAAAATAATCTTGATTGATGTAACCCAGACCCATAAAGAAAAACATGGCATGTACTTACTTATAAGTGGATATTAGCTGTAAAGGTTAACAATGCTACAATCTACAGACCAAGGAGGTAAGTAATAAGGTCTCAAGTGGGGATGCAGGGTTCTTGCTTGGAAAGGGAAATAAAATAGATTTTGCAGATGAACTAGGGGTGTGTAGGATTGGGATCAGTTCAGGAATGTGGAGCGAGAGTGTACTGGAAAAGACAATTGGAATTAAGGGACATTTCTGGAGCAAGGTAGAACCCTAGTATAATGGAAACTCCAAAGAATCTGTAACAGTGACCTGAGTGAAGACTCCTAATAACAGAGGACACAGAGCCTGAAAGAGCTATTTTCTGTAATCAGGCAAGGCTTCCAGGGAAGAGATTGGGACACCAACCCAGCCACAAAACTTTTGACCTACAATATATCCTCCCTACAAGATATACTGAGATAATGGTGGTCCAGAACTTGTGGGGGTGGCCAAACAATGAATGGTACAACTTGAGATTCATGTCACAAGCAGAGGTCCACACCTGAAACTCCCTGAAAGGACAGGAGTCAGAGTCTAGCTAGATCAGAATGAATAATTCTTAAAACATACAGACAATATAGGATCCAGCAATGAATGATGTGTATCCAGTAAATATGAAACTAGTTTTTTGAAGATAGATATCCACTTCCATGTTTACACTAGTGTCTTTCAGAGTAACTAAAATATTAATTTATTTCACTAACACTAAGTAGATGGAAGATAAAGAAAATGACTATATATATGTATATGTATATATATATATATAATTAAATCATATTTTTTCTTATAAATTAAAGAATTCTGTCACTTGCACCAAAATGGATGAATCTGGAGGAGCGATATTTGAAACAAGGCAAATGCATAAAGTCATACATTATATGATACCACTGACATGCCAAATCTAACAAAATCAAACTCCCTGAAAGAGAGACAAGAGTTGTGACTTTGGGGAGTAGGGAAGTGTGAGCAAAATGAGAAGATGTTGATTCAGTTTCGTATTTGAGTTAGACAAGAAGTGTAAGTTCTTGAATTTGATTGTAGGTAATGCTGTTTATAGCATTCACTATAGGGTCAGTGTTGGGATGGCTAACTACAGATGACTGTCACCAAAGAGGAATCTGACTTTGACCTTCATATACATTGTGTTATGATTACATACAAACACAAAACAAACAAATAAATGTAAAACAAACAGAAATATCAAGCAAGTAAAAAAGAATGTTCAGTATAGTTAATGGTATTATATTCCTGACTTAAAGACTAAATAGATGAAAAGCAGATATTAAACGTTTTCACAAAAATGTACTAAATATATTAGATAATACATCTAAACTTTGATGCAAATATTCCATAGTGTATACCCATATTAAACATGATGTTGTAAATAATTAATATATAAAACTTTCACTTGTAAATAAAATAAATATTGTAATTACAAGATAATGTATTTTATATTATTATACATAGGAATGATTTTCAGAACATGAAAATAAACATTGGATATATTTTTTAAATATTTATATTTTGTTTTATGTGACTAGGTAGATCTTTTTCAATGTACCATGCACATGTAAAGCTCAGGGAGGCCAGATAAAGGCATGAATTCTTTTGGAACTGAACAACAAAAATTTACTACCTCTCATGAGGGTACTAAGAACTGAATTCAAATCCTCTGCTAGAGTACCAAATGAGCTATGTCTCTAGACTCTGTTTAATTTTTTTTAAAACTTTGATGTATGATATAGTTAATCATAATTATATTTTTCATGCCTTCATTTACTTATTCTGAGTGCTATAGAACAAGCTTACATCACACAAACAATACAACTAATCTATAATTTGCAGACATCCTTAGACCATCTACAAATTTTCAAGTAGAGGCAAGTGTATATGAAATATGCACTAACATATATAGAAGGAATAATAATAAATGGAAATGTTAATTATACAAAGGTGGAGTTCTCACATACCTTACTTAGAATGGTATTGACAAAATGTTTGGAGGTTGGAATCCTAAGTAATAAAATTTTGATGTTAATCTTACAGATTAATAGTCTAAACTTTTACTTACATAAGGGACACACAGTTTTTATGGATCCATTGAATTGAGTCTGTCAACTAAACATATTATAGATTTCAAATAAGAGATTAAGTTCTTTTTTTTATTCAGACATTGAAAGTTCTTTCCAATAAAACTGAAAAAAAATTCTTATTTGACTTCCAAGTTTGGACTTTTCTCACTGCTGACCAGACTTTTTTGAGTCTGGAGATTTGAAGTAAGAAAAGACTTATAATTGTACTTTCACTTATCACAAACCTGTACTCTTTCTTCTTTTTTTAAATTCGTTTTAAAGTCCAACCACAGTCCATCCTCCCTCTCATCATCCTGCTCCCCTCACCTTCCCCAACCCATCCCCAATCTACTCTTCAGAGAGGGTAAGGCCTCCCATGGGGAGTCAACAATGCCAGGCACAATACGTTGAGCCTGGACCAAGCCCCTTCCCTCCTGCATCATGACTTAGAAAGGCATCCCTTCATAGGTACTAGGCTTCATAAAGTCAGCTCATACACCAGGGAGAGATACTGATCTCATTGCCAAGGGTCCCACAAACAGACCAAGCTACACAACTGTCATCCACATGCAGGTGGGCTATTTCAGCCCCAGTCAGGCTCCCTAGCTCTCAGTCTAGAGTATGTGAGTTCCCATGAACTCAGGTCAGCTGCTTCTTTGAGTTAAGCATCCTTCTTCAGGTTTCCCCATCATGACCTTGACCCCCTTTGCACATATAATCCTTCTTCCCTCTATTCTACTTGATTCCTTGAGCTCATCCCAGTGCTTAACTGTGCATCTCTGCATCTGCTTTCATCAGTTACTGGATGAAGGTTCTATGTTGACATTTAGGGTAGTTATCAATCTAATTACAGAAGAAGAACACTTCAGGCTCCCTCTCCACTATTACTAGAAGTCTCATCTGGGCTCATCCTTTTTGATTTCTAGGAATTTCTCTAACACCAGGCTTCTTCCGAATCCCATAATGACTCCTTTTATCAAAATCTCTCTATTTCTTCGGCAATTATAAGTCTGTTTAATTTGCTTATCTGGTCTTGATTTAATTTTGATAAGTGATATTTATCCAGAAAGTTGTTTGTTTCCTTTAAGCTTTCCAATTTTGTGGAGTACAGGTTTTTGAAATATGACCTGATGATTCTCTGTATTTCCTCTATGTCTGGTGTTATGTCTCCCTTTGCATTTCTGATTTTGTTAATTTGGATATTCTCTCTCTGCCTTTTCGTTAGTATGGATAAAGGTTTGTCTATTTTGTTGATAACCTCAAAGAACCAACTCTGTCTCATTCATTCTTTGTATTGTTTTCTTTGTTTTTATTTTGTTGATTTCAGTTCTCAATTTGATTATTTCCTGCCATCTAGTTCTTTTAGGTGAGTTGGGGTTTTTTTGTTGTTCTAAAGTTTTCAAATGTTCTATTAATTCACTAGTGTGGGATTTTTCCAGTTTCTTTATGTAGGGATTTAGTGCTATGAACTTTAATCTTAACACTGCTTTCATTGTGTCCCCTAAATTTGGGTATGTTGTGTGGTCAGTTTCATTGAATTTTAGGAAGTTTTTAATTTCTCCATTTATTTCTTCCTTGACCCATTGATGATTTAGGTGAGCGTTGTTTAATTTCCATGTGTTTATGGGTTTTCTGGAACTAGAATTGCTGGTGACTTCTAGTTTTAAACCATGGTGACCTGATAAGGTACATTGAGTTATTCCATTTTTTTTTGTATTTGTTGAGGTTTGTTTTGCTTTCAAGCATGTGGTCAGTTTTTGAGAAGGTTCCATGAGGTGCTGAGAAGAAGGTATATTCTTTTTTGTTTGGATGGAATATTTGCAGATGATATGAAAGTGTACAGAGGTGACCCAAAAATTCTACCAGAGAACTCCTACAGCCAACAAACACCTTCAGTAATGTGATGGGATAAAAAATTAACTCAAACAAAATTAGTATCCTTCCTAAATACAAGTGATATATGGGCCAAGAAAAATTCAGAAAACATTGTCCATTATAATAGCCAGAAATAATACAAAAAAATACTTTGTGGTTACTCTAACCAAACAAGAAAAACACCTTTATGACAAGAACTTAATGCCTTTGAAGAAAGTAATTGAAGAAGATATCTGATAACGGAAAGATCTCCCATGCTCATGGATAGGTAGGAAAAACACAATAAAAATGGCAGTCTTATCAATTTTCTTTCTACAGAACTCTTGAGTAGTGGTCTTACTTAAGGTTTCTTATGGAGTTGAGAGTTAAAGCTGGTAAACAAGGAATTATTGAACAAACTTTGCTTGCCTAAAATGCTAACAGTTGTGTGTTCTTTGTTATATGTGGCGTATACTCTAGGTAGTCCTATTTGACCATCCATGTCTTCCTTGGATCTCATGTCCAACGGAAAGTCTTGTGGGACCCATTTGTATTCCTATAGTCTTTAGTCATAATTTAGCCTTGCCATGATATTTTCTCAGTGTTTACACGGATTCTAGGACATTATGTGAGTTTGGCAAGGGCGCTACTAAATTTCATCCACAATTCTCCAGATGGCTTTGTAAAGTAAAATAGCACCTCTCTCATATGAAATATCGAATTTCACATATTTTACACATTTCATGGGTTGTCAGCAAGCTCCCTTAAGCAAAGTTACTTTCTATGGTGTCATTTTTATCCAGAGAATAATGGAGAACACTTTCTATGCTCAGCTGATATTTCATTCTGCCATGTTGTATACAGGGAAATGCAGCAAATTTTGGCTTGAATAAACATCCAATTGGGCAATTAATTTTTAGTTTATTTTTTTCAGAAAGTCATAACAAAGGAAGATGACTTTGTACTGTGGTTTGAATATTTGTTTCACCCAGAATAAGTTTAATTTTACATTTCATTACATTAGCATTTATATATTTTTTTAGAAAAAGCAGTTTTGAGAAAGTTGACTATCTATACCAGAAAATAATTCAGATATCTATATTAGCCATGTACAATCAATATGCAAATATATTTAAGTATATAAATGATATACAAATATAAAATGAATGCATACATATGAGAGAGATGCTGAGAAGGAAATTCAGTTCCTATGCAAAAGTATCAAATAAGCCATGTATGCAATATCTTGCCAATGCAATGATCCTGCCACAGTTAAGATGGATCTTCCCATGGCAGGAGAGTAAAAAGCACTTGCTGCTCTTATAGGGGACTTAGTTTTATTTCTTAGCATCTACATGGCAGTTCAGATTCATCTGTACCCCTATTTAAGAGGATTAGAGGATATAATTTAACCTTTGCAGACACCAGATATGCATACAATGGATTTATGTACATGTGGTCAAAACATTCATAAACAAAATTAAGAAAAAACAAATCTTTAAAATTGTCTTCCAACATCAACTATTTTAAACAAGACAATCTTTTGGTAGTCATGTCTGAGGCCATCTGTCAAATGGTACAATTTGACTCTTAATACTAACCATAATAGTTCCATAAAGTAAATAAAATGTTATTTAAAATCTGCAATTTATCAAAAGGCAAGACTAGTAATGTAGAATATATCTTTGCATGTTTCTAGTTTTCTTCTCTCATTGTTTCTCTTCTCTTCCACTTCTTCATACCCTCAGTAGTTCAAAACTGTCTTTGTTGCTCAACATTTACAAGACTCATTAAAATATTTAAAATATTTTTCTTTAATTAATTAATTAATTTGTCTGGCCCTATCATAGTTCTACTCTCTCTTGTCCTCCCAGCCCCTCATTCCAACATTCCCTGTCCTCAAACATCCCTTCCCCCATCCATTCCGCCTTTTTCTTCAGATAAGGGCAGGATTTCCTTATATATCAGTCAGCTGTAATCTATTAAGTTGCAATAAGACGATGTACCTCCTCTCTTCTTCAGTCTTCAAGAACTGCTTTTAAATATTTATAGAACTATAAATTTCATATTTGTGTCAAATTTTATATAATTGAAATAACTTATAGGTACTTATTTTGATCTATTGAAAGTCTACTTACCTTTATGTTTGTGAAACTTTTGAGAGGAGAAAATACTGTTTCAAAGTAGTGAACATTTTGAGTATTCCTAGTTTTTTTTTTTAATCTTAGTACAAATTTAAGTTTCCTATAAGGATGAATTTATAAACCTAATAATAATGCTTGAAAGTTATCATGTGGTCAGGGCGGTGGTGGCGCACGCCTTTAATCCCAGCACTTGGGAGGCAGAGGCAGGCGGATCTCTGTGAGTTCGAGACCAGCCTGGTCTACAGAGCTAGTTCCAGGACAGGCTCCAAAACCACAGAGAAACCCTGTCTCGAAAAACCAAAAAAAAAAAAAAAAGAAAGTTATCATGTGTTTCTCATTGAGAAATATATGTATTTGATCTCTCTTTGTAAAATTAGGTGACAAAAATGAATAAGTTGTGGAAATCAATTTTTAAATTAGAAGGATTTTATTTCTCAGCACCTACATGGCAGTTCAGATTCATCTGTACTGATATTATATATTTTAATCCATAAATTTATTATTCATTTTCAATTCAAATTAAATTCATTTCACTATAATGTATGAACTAATTCCTTCAAAATTGTTGATTCATTAGAGCAGGGTCTGTCAGCTGAATTCAGACCCTTATGATAGAAGAGATTAACCAGCCCACCTACTTTGTATAACCCTTGTGACCAATAGTAGAATTATGGGCAAACTCTCACACTCACTCAGCATTTATATGGCTTCCAATGATTTAAACTTTGGCCCCATGCTTCCAAGACAATCACTTTACCCCCTGACCCACCTACTGATCCTCTCATATTATCATAGTATATATTTAATAAGCATATCTGTCTTATCCTCTTTATCTGAAATTCCTTTTATAATTTAATAATATTATTGGGGGGGGTGAGACAGAGTTTCTCTGTAGCTTTGGAGCCTGTCCCTGGAACTAGCTCTTGTAAACCAGGCTGGTCTCAAACCCACAGAGATCTGTCTGCCTCTGTCTACATAGTGCTGGGAATAAAGGCATGTGCCACAACTGACTGGCTCATGATATTATTCTGAAGTAAGTTCATACCTGACATTTACAACCTAAATTGTATAACATTACATGGAAGAAACTATATACCCAGTTGACAAGTTGACTGATCCTTATTTATCTCTATTTAGGAAATTACAATCATACTTAATATATTTATAGAGTTGCTTATTTTGGAGATATCCTACAAAATAAATATAACATGCCTCTTGTAATTGACTTATTTAGCATAGATTCAAGATTAATTCTTTTTCAGCATTATAATTACTTGATTCCATAATTACAACTGAAGTACATAAATTGGTTATATTTAGTTTATGGCCACGGTGTTTATATGTTCCAAACATTCATGAGCATGTTTTCTGTGTCTGCATGCATTTGTATACGTTTACGCATGGTTAGAGTTTTTTTGATTTGGAATTTAAAGGTGAGGTCATATGGCAATTACATATAATCTTAGAGGTACTGCCAGACACTGTCTTAAGTGTCTGTAACCATTCTACTTTCTTACCACCAGAATGTAAATGGTCTACGTTTTCTGAATCTTTGCCAGAATTTGTTTTTTTTTTAAATTTTAGTCATTATTATAAATGTGAAAGGGTATCTCATTATGGTATATCGCCATAATTTTCTGTAATAACTTTATACTTTTGTTAAATTGCTAATTTTTTATATTCATGAAAGCAAAACAGTATGTAACCTATAAGATAGTAACCTATAAAATATAAATAAATTTTGAACTCTGTTTATGGTGTCTTAAATCAGACAGAGACAGGTAGACTTAAAACATTCTTAAAAATCATATTTATAGTAATAGTAGGGAAGTGCATGTGAGAGGAAGTGATGTTACTAATTTAACTGATGGTTTGTAATATTCTATTAAAGAAGTTGCCAGTTCTTAATTTTCAGTCATTCTATTATAACATTACATTTTAATATGCTTTTAAAGAGCATTTTCAGAGATTGAGAACAAATATTTAAGAATCTCATTTTGAATTTTTGTTGCTTTCATTCTCTTATTTTCACAACTAAAAATTTGTTGCCTGCCATTCAATCATCTACTTTAAGCAAGGCCAATTGTATCATTTTTTTTGAAATCAGAAATTAGTTATATTTGCATTGATGATTCTATTGCTGTTATAAAAGAAAAAGCAAAACAAATAATCATTTCCAAGGAACATTAAAGCATGGTTTATTGGGCTCACAATTTTAGCGGGATTAGAATCTGTCATGCTGGGAAATTATGGCATCAAGCAATCTTGATATCTCCTTCAGAAAACTGAGAGTTTACTTCTTGTATATATGTATATATAGATAAATGCATCTTTGAATAGCAATTAGTAAAACTAAAAAGAAAATTAAAATAACTTTACTCTTCAGTGCCTATAAGGCAGATTCAAAATCATTAGCTGTGCTTATAATACTTCTCAAACGAGTATTCATTTCAGTGTTTAGAACTTAGGCCTAAGAAATCTCACAGAAATTCTCTCGGCTGCTAAAACCAACCCTAGCTTTCAAAGAAATGATGAAATAGAGATTTTTCTACAGGTTAGATTAATATCTCCAAGTCACGTGGTTGATAGAATACAAGTAATATTCAAATCTCGGCAAAGACTTCAGAATGCTAAATGATAATTGCAATAGTTTATTTGTGTATAAGAAACATAATATTGCTACTTACCTCTTTATTGATTTTTACCTACTATTGAACTGAAATGGTGATAAATACATAAAAGAAAGCTAAGCATTTTGTTGATGAACTTTGACTTGTTGGCTTATAATACAAATTTCAGGATAAGAGCTCTGAAGGAAGCACGAAGGGCTTTTTTTGAGGTCTTTGAAGGCCAATATACTATATTTTTGTTCCTGACATATATTGTATTAACCTAGTATTATGACATTTACAGGGGTCTTAATAAAAATGAGTTCATGGATTAAGTTTAAAATGCTCTGGAAAAGTTCCATTACTTTAAAACTAAGTGAATTTAGAAGAACAAGAGTGGTTTACACAGAGCTGTTTCACCAAAGTCATGCTATTTCTTGGAGTATGCTTGTTAATTATCCAAACCAACCGAACAAACAATTTTAATGAAAAAAACAAAACAAAGCAGAATAGAAGAAAAACAGTCAGTCACTGACATAGTAAACTATAAACAAGAATGATGATTAAATGGGATCATTCCTCATACATTTTTCTCATAGAAAATACAAAATGTGGCAAGCAGAAAATGAAATGCATTTGCAAGCAACCACACATCAAGGTTATCTAGCTTATAGTTCTTCCATATGCATTGTAAAGGTGTAATTTACTTTTTAAAATACATAACATCAGAAACCACAAAATAAATATAGAATTTCTTATAAAATGTAATTTTGGCATGTTTCACCATTTTGCAATACAACAATAAATATATTTTTTTCTAGAAAGGCACTTTAAAAGTTAAAGAATCCATTGTGAGATTTCCAGGTTCACAATAAATGTTAAGAAGGGAAAAAAAATACATGAAAGGATACAGAAGCCCTTGCACACCAGTAGATTGAAATACCAAATATTTTGAATATTTTGTACATCTTAGCAAACTTAGGTGATGCTAATAAGATTTTGTACATGTATATTGATTGATTTAGTAGAGCACACACACAGAAACATACACACACACACATGCACACACACAAAATCTCTATAAACAAGATACCAATAAATGAAATCTTGAAAGACAAAATACTATTTAAAACAGCATGCTTTATATACACATCATCATTGCTTCACAGAAATTTTTCTATTTCTTTGAGATTTTGTTTAAGGAATTGTGTTTCTCTGAGAATGCAAGCAAAAATAAACCCAAGGATTTTAGAGATATGATCAAAATTTGATGAATTAATTTTAGCCAAGGTTTAATGGTTGAATGAAATTCACTAACTCAAGTTAGTTCTATATTCTTCTAGATCACAAGATGTCATTGTATTTTGTGTTTTGGACTACAACCAATTTTGAGATGTTAATATCTGAGGGATCTTTTGAGCCACATTTTCTTTTGTAACCTTTTGTTATACAAAGATTTAGGTTAAATCAAGATAATACTTCATGAAATGTGAATTAGCTATCATATTTTGTTTTAATTTCTAGAACATGAACAGTAAAGTTTTTTTAAGAGTCCAGAACTGTAAAGCAAATGGAATAAAAAGAATCTGTCTTGGGGAAGATTTCAATTCTTATATATTATTTAAAAGCCTGAAGCTATCTGACTTTTCCTTTGTGACCTTATTTCCATTTTGCAAAGTCTTCCATGTGGTCTCTTAAAATAAATCAAAGGATAACCTAAAGACAGACAGTCCGGGCTTTTGACCTTTAGACTACAATAACTGCAAATATAAGAAATTTGTTACAATGATGTTTTAGATCAGGTCAAAAAGGTAATGTATTTGAATGTGTTTATTTTCCTTTGCCATTGTGATGTCGTTTTCTTAAAGCTCTCTGTGTTATGTCCTATCAGTGGAGAGGATTCAAGATCTTCAGTACTGAAGGTCAACCCCTATTAAATATAAGAATCCCTAGTTCAGTTTTTTGTGACCTCAATATAGATTCTTATGATTATTTTAAAAACAAATGTCATGAATGTTTGTAAAACCCAACAATATATTTTATATTTCTGTGTATAATAGTATGTTTTCTAGGCTTGACTTGAAATAGACTTCAGTGTGTAATATCACCCTATCTTCTGCTAATAGAGTAATAAGTGTCTATTTTTCTTAAATGCTACATACTATAAACAGCTCTATTACAGGAAACATAGTCCTAATACAAGGCAAACTACCTTTCGTGCTCATCATAAAAAATAGGTAATATGAGCATGCTGTGTACACAATCATCCCTTTCATTCCAGGGAGAATAAATGCAGGGAAAGATGATAAATTGCCACATGGAAGTCTTTGTGGCACTAAATGATTTGAAGTAATGAGATATTATAATTCAGCACACAGTAGCAGCCCAACTGTTAGAAATTTTGTATTATACTATATTAAATTTTTAGTTATCTGCTGTTGGTTTAGATATTATCTAAGATTCAGTGTTAGCATTCACGAAGATGCACCCAAGCATACAAATCTTAAAAAAATAGAACTGCAATAGTACAAGTTGATTTCCCAAGGATGCAAAGAGAATAATTTTCTACTAAAGAAGCATACCTTTTTGCACTCTCTTGAAAATCAGGCATAATGTTATACGTTTACAATACATCTTGTAGCTCCTCAAGTACAAAGAGTGGATAAGATCTAAAGTGTAAATCATATGCTTGTTTTTGTATTGTTTTATCTAATCCTTTATACATATATTAGTTCCATTGTAAAAGAGAGATGTGATTTTCTTTCTCAAGTCTGACTAAATCTTGCCATTATGCAAATACACATCTGTTCAATAAAAAAACAAAGCAAAAGAAACAGTTTACTACAGAAAATCAAAGATTTCAAAGATATTGGGGTGTCATTTTGTTTGTGGTTGATTTATTTAATCTACATCAAGGTCTGAGGGTAAAAAAAATTACTGCTATTTTCCAAACAATATTTTTTTCCTTTACAGGGTGTTGAGCATAATATAAGCAGCACATTTAAAAGTAGTTATATTATTGAAAGAACCATCCAAGGCAAAGTAATTAAGTTTATTTTACATAGTGGCAACCTACAAAACAAGAAGAGTTAACAGAAAATTCGGAGATTGAAGATGCACACTTAAGAAAACAAATGGTTTAGCACTCCATACTCTCATTAATGACTACATCACGTAGAAAGGATGCTCATCAGTAAGAATTTTTTAACTTAGAATATTCAGCATATTTTGCTTTGGTTAATATTTGAACCGTACTTCCCATGAAATTGGAAATGCTGACAGTTTTTTTAAAAAAATAATTTTTATTCTCTCAAATTCAGTAATGTAGACTAGTGTCAAACACCCTTATTAATCCATTAAGGAATATTCTAGTATCTACTTAATGTAGAGCATTATGCTTCAGAAACATAAGGAAGCTTTTTGTGTCCAAATAGCAAGAAAAAAGATGTAGGCTGTTGCTGCCTGAAGTCCATGTGAAAAAT
>NC_022026.1:4195456-4198932 GCF_000317375.1 Microtus ochrogaster | reverse complement strand
TGGTAAATGATCATATTCCCTTAAGGGATTCTTTTGTAATGAAGAAAAACTAGATACTGTTGTCAAAAAATGACTCCTTAATTAAAATAATTAATTTTGTTTCTAAAGTAATTGAGAAGAGATGAATACGAATATGATCAGATGTGTTTTTATCTATCTAACTAATATTTATCAAGTACATATTTAAACCAGTACCTAATTTTACCAGTATATTTAGTCACATTTAATAATTCTGTTTTAAGATTCAGCCAATTAAAAAATTCAGAAAAGTAATAGTCTGAAAACTGAATTCCATGAAGATATAGGAACAAGATTTGGTTGTTTTTTCTTTTTTTTTTCTCTGACAGAGTTTATCTGTGTAGCTTTGGAGCCTGTCCTGGAACTCACACTGTACACCAGGCTGGTCTCAAACTCTCAGAGATCCACCTGCCTCTGTCTCCAAAGTGCTGGAATTAAAGGCCTGCATCACTACTGCCTGGCTGAACAATAATTTTTTTTAATTTTTAATTTTATTTTGTTTTTACAATCATTTTTTTTAAAATTTTACATATCAATCCCAGTTGTCTGTTCCTTCCCTCTTCCTGCTTCCTCCATCTTATTCTCATCACCCCCAATGGGGAGTCAACAAAGTCTCACCCTCCCCTAGTACCTAGGCAAAAAGCCAGTTACTGCAGTAGAGATAAATCCCTTATCCCACTGCCAGTAGCCCCACAAACTGCCAAAACCACAGAACTGTCACCCACATTCAGAGGGTCTAGTTTTGTCCTATGTGGGATCCCCAGTTTTCAGTCTAGAGTCAGTTCGGTTGCATACACCAGTAGGATTTGCTAAAGGAGGCAAAGGCAGGAAGATCACGAGTTTGAGGCCAACCTGAACAATTCTTAAGTAACTCATAAATTTCAATAACTTAAACACATGCCCAAGAAGAGGTTTAAATTACAAAACAATTAAATCATTAGAGATCCAGGTTTAAGAAGAGAAATACGCCACAAAGTGAAATTTGCATCAAAAATATTAGCACTTATTCATATAGCTTTCCTTTATAAACACATGTTAGTTTAGCATTTGCAAAGACTACTCATATTTAGAGTTCACACAGAGTGAATAATAAATATTTATAACTTATTTTTATTCTTTCTTTTAATAGTAATTTTTTTTTGTTTTGTAAGCCACACCCATGTCTAATCTCTGAATCATGTGAGAACAACTTCTTAAATTGTAGTAAAATATTTAAATATACCTAACAATTTTAAGATAACTTAATGTGTGTGTGTGGGTGGGTGCATTTGTGTGTATGTGTAGCTCTGAAGTCAATGCCAAATGTCTTTTTGTGGCAGAGTCTTTCACTGAATCTGAAGTTACTAATTAAGCTAGTGTGATTATCCAGAAAGTTCCATGGATCATTTCCTCTCCATGTCCATTGTCCCCTAGATGGGTTGTGAGAATTAAATTTTTGTCTTCATAATTTAGGTGGGGGTGAGCCCATTCCACATGGATGGGGTCCTCTCTCTTTCTGTCTTTCCCTGTCTCCCATAAAAATATTTGATTAAAAACATAAAAACAAATAAAATATATGAGAATGTTAACTTTCACATGCTCATAGGTTAGTATTTTTCATAGCTAATGCTTTGACTCATGTGCATCTGTGGGATTAAATTTATCACGTTTTAAGATTTCATAATTTGCTACATACTTGACAATAGTTATCCATTATATTATCCCCAATTTTAACCACTAGGGGGCATATCTGTCTATAAATAAGATCAACAATTGACCTTGAAAGCCAAGTAAATAAATATTTAATTTCAAATAAACAGAATTTCTATACTGATATTGATTTAGGATTTACTGTTGTTTATTTCAGATGCTTCCTCACCAAATATTAGAGTAGGCAGATTTTTAAGTTCAAAAAAAATTGAAATTATTGAATACTTTGGATTTAAGAGGTTTCACAGTAATAATTGCTAAGAAAAGAAACATTTTATGTAATATGTAAATAACAGAATATTCCATTTTCTTCATTATGCCATCACAAAATAAGTTTAATATAAAATGTTAACGATATTTTATACTTCATGCTGGTTTGGGGAAAACATGACAATTATAACACAATTAAACTGATTTTAAGATTTTACTTTAGAAACAAAGTTTGCCTGATCATCATTGGAGCACCTTCAAATTACAGGAATAAAAAACAATTTAAATGAATCAAACTTTGATTCTCATAGAATAGTACTCCTCAATGATACCATCTCATGTAAATATGCTACCAAATCAAAATATCTAAAAAAGTCTTTAATTGTTTATTAAATAATGATTAATTTGCTTTTTATGTAACAAAAGTAATTACTTTAAACAGGCACTAGTTTGTTTCATTATTCCCTAATAATTTTGACCACATTTTCTCTGATTATTTCCTTAGCCAAATAATTTTAATCTTACTTTCTCTTCCTCATATAATTGTTATGATATTTTAAAACAGTGAAGGCAATACTTTATACTCTAGATGTATACAAGTCTGTGAATGAAGGAAACCTAAAGAAAATAGCTCAATATTTGAAAATTATAAAGGTTTTGAAGAGTATGTGCTTTGAGATAATGCTCTTGTACACTGTAAGGATTTGACACTCATATTGGTTTAATAAAACACTGATTGCCTAGTAATCAGACAGGAAGTATAGGTGTGGTAACCAAAGTAAGAGAATTCATGGAAGAGGAAAGGTAGCGACACAGTCATCAGAGGAAAAAGATAAGAATGCCTTACTGAGAAAGGGTATCAAGTCACGTGGCAAAACTTAGATAAGAAATATGAGTTAATTAAGCACTAGTTAGTGTTTTTTTCTGCTCCTACACTAAGGCTACCCACCCAGAGCGGTGAGTGCCTGCCTATCGGTCAGGCCTCAAGGTCCCCTGTAAGGGAGCCCTGTCACCTTCAGCTTGTGCTCCAGGGGTGCCTGTGCTCTCCTGGATCTCGCCTGGCCTGCCCCGTGGATCGTTGGGCTACCAGGCGGCCCTGTTTTGGTGCTGAGGAATTCCATCTGGACGGGTGAGTGTGTGCTATCCAGGGGCGGATTGTCCCGGAAGAGAGCACAAACCTCCCTCCCCCAGCTCCTTCTGCAGGGCTGTCTTTCTTGCGCACGACACGCCCCCCCACCACCACCACCAAGCCTGCATTTTCTGCTAGGTCCTTTGCTCAGGAACAGTTTTCTGCTCCTACACTGGGGCTGCCCACCCTGAGCGGTGAATGCCTGCCTACCGGCTTGGCCTCAGGGACCCCCGAAAGGGAGCACACGCACCTTCAGCTTTAGAGACAGGGTGGCCTGTGTTCTACTCGTCCCCTACCCTGCCCCCCAAGTTCTCCCTTTTGTCGGTGGGTCATTGGACTACCAGGCGTCCATGTTTGGGGGCTGAGGAGTTCCATCTGGACTGGTGATTGTGTGCTATACAGGGGCGGATTGTCCAGGAAGAGAGCACAA
>NC_022026.1:4187956-4188755 GCF_000317375.1 Microtus ochrogaster | reverse complement strand
ATATAAGCCTCTGTATGTTTATTTGGGACTAAATGGCAACAGGATCCTACAGGACAGAAATTTCAATCTAAAAGAAAGTATGAGCAGTGGAAATATGTTGGGGTATATGAGACCTTACTAGTCATGAACTCCAATTGGAATAAACCCAAACTTTGGACATTTTGTTTGGTAGTTTATGGTTCATTGTTGACATGTTACTTGGTGATTCCAACTACTGAAGCTTCTTAAAATATATAAAAAAGACATACATAAATAAAAGGTGTTTGAATGACATGCAAATTCCTGTCATTTTGTTATGAGCCTAGCTTTTAACAGCTGAACCATATCTCCATCCCTATGTGCAAATTCTTAGGCACCACCTGAGACCTGCTTAGTGGGAAGCATTATTCTAACATGTTCTTGAGGCTATGTGTAAGCACATTACTGTTTGAGGAGTCCTATTACAAATGACATCACTAGAAAAGTCAGTGTTGTCTTTTCAAAATTTTTTTAGACTTTTCTCAAGAATGTTTATATGTCAAATTTTTATGTGTTTAAAATAGATTGGTAGTGATAATTAAAATAATTGCAATAGGATGTTCCCATTTATGCTCTTTGTATAATCACAGACTGTTGAGGTGGCTCAGTGGGTAAAGCATTGTCACACTGTCATGAATATCAGACTTTAAATCCACTGGACCCATGTAAATACCTAGCATAATTATAATTAATTGTAATCAAATAGTTCCAAAGACATGGTGGGAGACAGAGAAAGAATACTTTGAAAGCTAGAAGTAAGCAAGCCTAATATATATATATA
>NC_022026.1:4183179-4187811 GCF_000317375.1 Microtus ochrogaster | reverse complement strand
CCTTTTTCAGCATGCCCCTCTCACTTTAATCCCTAGTATGCTTTCCTTCATTACAATTAGAACTATAACGTAGGTGGATTATAGAAAACTTCATAAGCTTAATGAAATTTATTTCATTTTGATTTTCCTATGGTGTTACACTATTTCACTGAAAATAACAAACATGGAATGAGTAGCAAATACCCTTCACTGAAAATAACAAATACGGAATGAATAGTAAATACCCTTCACTTGTCTCATGTATTTTTATCTGTATAACTAACATAATTTTAGTGAGAAAGATTTAATTATCACATCTTAAGAGTAACATAAAAATCCCAAAAAATATTTATTTTGCTCAGAATATATTTTCTTCTGTCCAAAAATTATGTTATGAGAGAAATCTAGAGGGTTCAAGCATCATTACATTTGTTTTATTATTATTTTTTATTAATTTTATATTTAAATAAATTTTAATCATATTTTTAATCTATACTTTATTAATTCTTTGAAGATTTTGTATGATGTGTTTTGAATATATCTCCCTCCCTCCAAACATTCCATAACTTTTGTTTCTATCCTCCCATCCCTTTCCACTTAACTTTGAGATTTCTTCTTTCTCTGTTGAGTCCAGTTTATGCGGCCAGCTAGTCTTGTGTTGCCCTGGAATGTCACTAACATAAGAGGGGTCACATTGTCAAAGAAAATTGATTCTGCCTCTTATAGAGCTACCAAAGCTATTCCAGTAGCTCCTTTGCTAGTTGTGGGATTTGTGCCTATATTCCCCCTCTCTCTACTGTGATTTTATCTGGCTGTTACTTGCTTGGGTTTTGTAAATGCCCATTACAATTTTTTTAGTGATCATTGTGTTTAAAATTCTGATATTATTTTTCAAAATATAACCTCTATAGTGGACTATTACCTCTTGGTTGCATTATTTCTTCAACTTATTTTTGATTAAATAATACCATTGTTCGTTTTTCTCAAGGTAGAAAATTTCTCCCACTTTGCATATCTCATTCTAAAATACAGTTTGTGTACCTGTAGATAGCTTTAAGTATATTTGTTCACATAAACCTCTAAGTTATCATACTAGTTATAACTTTTTGTATATATTGTATCACAGTATATTATATTTCCTATCTTAACATTTTAACTGAAGTATAGAAGTCTTGTATTTAGAACCCTGTAACTTTCAAATTTAAAGGATGATTATCTGAAGCCTTTATTCTGAATACATTGAATAATATATGAAATGATATAATATTTTCTTCAAATATAAACAATTAAGAAATAGTAAGGTGAAAGCAAGAACATGTTTACTTATATATTAACCTGTTTAACTAGCTATAACTAGCATTTGGAATATTTCCAAAGTCCCAGGTGATAAAGGTTTGGCAACTGGCCTGTAAAGATATTAGGAGGTTTTTGAATTTTTTATATGTAATACATAGTAAAAGTTAGGTCATTGAGAGAATGCCCTTGAAAGAAATTTTGAGACGCTATCCTCAAATTTCTTTCTCCATGCTTTCTGGCCTCCATTAAGTGGATAGTTGGAATAACACAGTCTACGGATGTGATTATCAGTCTTGTAAAGCAATGGGAAAAGTATAAAAGTATAAAATCATAGAAAATGTGAGCCAAAAAACATTTCTGAATTTCACTTTTTATCTCAGGTATTTTATAAATTGACAGAAAGATAGCCAGTACATATTTCATTGTTATTGTTTTTTTCTGTTCTGAAGTACCCTCTTTCTGTGTTTCATCGTTCTCTTCTTTGAAGAAATTTCCTTCATAATTCTTGAAGGGTCAATTGGTAGCAATAAGTTCTTCATTTAGTCTTTATTTTTATTTTAGAGTTCTTTTTATTTTCAAGTTCTGCTTGAAGATACCATTTTTGGAAAGTACCATTCTGTCCATTACCTACTATGGTTTCATATTTTAAAATTTTGTCATTCACTTCACTTTTCCACTAAAGGTAATACATTACCTTCCTGGAATATTTCTTTTTTAATTTATCTTATTATTAATACTAAATTAAATCAATACTTTGTAAAAAGATAAGTATATAGTTTAAAGAAAATGGCTCAGTCAAGTTAATGTATTAATAATTCTGTGAAGACTCCGTGTGTGTGTGTGTGTGTGTGTGTATGTGTGTGTGTGTGTGTGTGTTTATGTGTGTCCAGACCATGTTCAGTGTCTTGGAAGGAAAGTACATGCCCATAAAGAGCTAAACATGTTTCTCCCTTTGTTGTGGTCCTTGGAAAATATTATGTTTTCTAGTTGTACAAATTTACCATTTTTTTTGCTATTTTTGTATACATGGAAAGTTATTTTTCAGCCTTTTTTAATTTTCTACAGTTTTGGATAAAGCTATGTTGGCAGGATTGTTATTTTTCCTGTTTCATTCACTCCTGACCTGGCTATGATTCTGTGATTACTGAAATAAGATAAGCTTGCCAGAATTAAGTCAGGGACAGTGCTCTTCATCTCCAGGTGTTTAATTACTTGGTGTTTCAAACTCAGTGAATCTGCATGCATGATCTCTTTCCTAAACTAAAACTTTGCAGTCTGCATCATGTCATCTACTGTATCATCCTGGCATTTTACCAATATGAAGTGGAGATATTCTGTTAGAGCAAAAATTAAATCGAATAAGTAAATCCATATACAAAGAAAAAATGTGAAACAAAAATCTCATCACAAGAAAAAATTTTTGATTGTCAAAGAGACAAAATCTGTTTTGCTTTCCATTTTATTTGCTATAAATAAAAATTTAATGTTTCTTTTTTGACTCCTCACTGATGATTATAAACAAGTTAAACTTGGACACATAAGCCTCTTATAAACATTAAAGTCCAAGTAAAATTTAACATAGTTACTGTTTTATGAAAGTATATGCTTGCTCCCACATTTCTCAAAAAAAACTGAATTCTTTGAAAGGGAAATGTATACATAATTTAGACTTTGAATTAAAGTCTAATAGTGCATTTTATGATGCTGTACCAGACGTTTGAATATGAATACCTTACAAATGAAACAAATTTATTCAGCTTACAGTTCTGTAAGATGAAAATTCATATAGTATGCTACAAGTTTCATGGTGAGCATTTCTCTCTGCATGTACCATAACATGCTATATAAAATCATACCAGGACTATATACAAAACTGAGAGATCATATGATGAAACTTGCGATCAAAGATGACTGAAGAGCCAATACTTTCTTCTTATTAAAAAAAATATCTAAATAAAGAAATCTAACCAGGGCCTTAGAAGAATGACCTTAGTGATTTCAGTGTCAGAACTCTCAATATATTAATTTGGTTGTATCAAGCACAGCTTCTGTTTTTACATTACCTGGAAACAACAACGAGGCTTTGTGGGTGCTTGTCAAGCAGTTTAACACTGAACTGTATCCTCTACCACATGCTTGATCTCTTACAGGACCTACATCATGATCTCTAAAAGGTTCTGCTCCATGTCCCCACACTTCCACACTGTAGCCCAAGATTCAAATATAGGAACCCTTCAGGGATACACTCAAATCACTTAAAATATAACATTCTGGTGTATTCCTGACCATCATGGTTTATGTGTATTTAACTATGAAAAATGAATTTCTTCCACCCAACTGTCTCAATATGAGAACTAATTTCAGCCACATTGAAAAGTATGAGTCCAAAGTATTATCTTAGACTCACTGAAAAAACCTTCAACACAACTTTTCTAAGACATAAAAAAATTGATTCCAAGATATAGTGGCATAATATCAAAATGATAAATATTCACATTCAAATGAAAATAAATTGAGAAGTATGAAAGTATAAGTTTCAAACTCAGGAGGATAAATATTAAAATCTTAGAGCTTCAAATCTCTCATCCTATACACACAGGAGAGATTTTTCAAGGACATACTTCAAACATCTTTATTCTCACACTTTGCTGGTTGCAAAAAGATTATTCTCCTAAATTGGACTCAAATATATGTTGATTTTGCACTTGAACAGGATATGCTTCTACTTATTTTTCTCATATAGTACCTCTTCTGGAATTGTACTCACATTGTTCTACTAGTTAATGCTCCAAGTAAATCAGGACAGCTCCCCCTTCACAGGGAATAACATGAATTATTCATGAGGAAATAAGAGTGATTCTCTGCTAGGAACACAGTAACTTAATATTAGTTATGAATGCTTGGCCTTATCTTATTTTGTCCCACTAACTCTTTAACTTAATTTAACCTGTTTCTCTTCATCTATGTTTTGCTATGGTTACCTTTTCTGACATTATGTATAATTTACTTCCTTGCTTTATTTTTGACTGGCTGGCGGCAACCTGGATGGTTGGGAGCATCTTCTTCTCTTTCTCCTTAGTTTGCTCCTCCTTCTTATTCTCTCTACTGACCAGTCTAGACTATTCCTCTACTGCCTAGCTATTGGGCATTCAGCCTTTTATTAGACCAATCAGGTATCTTAGGAAAGCAAGGTAAAATAGCACCACATCATTACATAATTAAACAAAAACAGCATAAATGAATGTAACACAAACTTTACATAGTTAAATATCAGCAAGAAAATCAAATAGGTCTCGTAAGTAAAATTATTCTACTCTTATCTTTGAATATGTATTAATGTGCATTTATTTATAAATA
>NC_022026.1:4181287-4182930 GCF_000317375.1 Microtus ochrogaster | reverse complement strand
TATATGATTAATGTTTAAGTTTTTCACAACGAACAATGAGTTTTTCCTGAAGTGACATTTGAAGTTTCCGGGAAGAAGATGGGGCCCCATAATAACAACTCCACCTGGTTGATATGACATCATGATACTGATAGCGATACTACAAGACTCGTTTTTGGTACCAGCTGCACAATACGACCCAACTTGGTTAGCTGAAATAGTGCACATCTTATACAACATTCTGGCTAGACCTGTACAAAATACTCAGAGACTATTTGCAATTTTAAAAGACATTGATCTTGAAATTTAACCATCATTTTACTTTAACAGAATCCCCCAGAAAGAATGTCGCCCCCATGACAGCTGGAAGTAATTCTAGAGGACAATGTCCCCTCTCCCAGTAAAGTTTGCCCTTGGGTTAGGGACATCATTTAGGGGTTGGGAGGTTGGGGGAGGAATTTTTGTAAGCTCAGGGATCATTTTGGAAAAAAAAAGAGGGATGATGGGATAATAGATTTGTAACTGTGAGTTACTGTTTTTAGACAAATATATTGGTATCGATTCTTGTATATTGATACAAAGTTAAATTATATTGACTATTGTATGCATGCATGCGTCTACCTCTGTTTAAAACATTTTAAATTTTACAATGTATTGACATATATCATATTGATATATATCATACATATTTACCATATTGCAGTGTACATTTCTACCTCTGATGAAGATACTTATATATTGTTTGTGTATTGATATATATTTGCCATATCTTGTCTTGAATTCCTACTCTGATTTCCATGGATGATATAATACAAACTGTAAGATGAAATAAATCCCTTCTCCCACATATTGATTTTTGTAGCAGACTTTCTTGAGCCTTAAGCCCCAGAATCTTGACATGTAGACTTATTATTAGATATACATGTTTAGCTTTTATATAGATTTTATATAGCTTATGCTTGTCCCACTAGCTCTTATAAGTTAGTTTAGCCAGTTTTGCTTCATCTACATTTTGCCTTATGGCTTTTTTTTAAACCTTTCTTTAATTCTGTATGTCCTACTTTTCTTACTTCCAAGTATGTATGTGGCCTTTGATTTGCTTGGTTAGTTTCACCAAGATTCATTATATTGTTTATGGCTATTTGGAAGGGTGTTGTTTCCCTAATCTCTTTCTCAGTCCATTTATCATTTCTTTTTTAATAGTTTCCAACTTTATTCATTTAACTTTTTATGATAATCATGAGTTATATTATTTTTTTATTGAAAAATAATTACGCCTCCTCCCAGCCTCCCATTTCCCTCCCCCTCCTCCCACTCCTCTCCCTCTCCCCCCACTCCTCTCCCCTCCCTCTCCAGTCCTAAGAGCTGTCAGGGTTCCCTGCCCCGTGGAAAGTCCAAGGTCCTCCCCCTCCATTCAGGTCTAGAAACGTGAGCATCCAAACTGGCTAGGCTCCCACAAAGCCTGAACATTAAGGAAGATCTAAACATAGTGCCATTGTCCTTGGCTTCTCATCAGCCCTCATTGTCCGCCATGTTCAGAGAGTCTGGTTTTATCCCATGCTTTTTTCCGTCCCAGTCCAGCTGGCCTTGGTGAGCTCCCAATAGATCAGCCCCACTGTCTCAGTGGGTGGGTGCACCCCTCGTGGTCCTGACTTCCTTGCTCA
>NC_022026.1:4162405-4180380 GCF_000317375.1 Microtus ochrogaster | reverse complement strand
ATAAGAAATCATTCCCACATCAAATGCAAACTTGTGCAACCACTTTGGAAATCAGTGTGGTGGTTTCTCAGGAAATTCTGGATCAACCTACCCCAGGACCCAGCAATGCCACTTTTGGGAATATACCTAAGAGATGCCCTATCATATGACAAAAGCATTTGTTAAACTATGTTCATAGCAGCATTATTTGTAATAGCCAGAACCTGGAAACAAACTAGATATCCTTCAATGGAAGAATGGATGAAGAAAGTATGAAATATACATTTGTCATTTCTTATTTTAGTGTTAATTATTCCAATCCAAAAGTATGAGAGACATTTCCATATCCTTCACAAGTCTAAGTGGATGAAGGACCTCAACATAGACCCAGATACAGTGAACCTGACAGATGAGAAAATGGAAGAATAGCATTGAATGCATTGGCACAGGAGATAATTTCCCAAAAATAACAAGAATCAGCCCATCACTAATAGAATTAATGAATAAATGGAACCTCATGAAACTGAAAAACTTATGTAAGGCAAAAGACATTGCCAATAGGACAAAATGGTAGCTTACAGAATGGGACAAGATTTTCAATGACAACATATTCAATAGAGGTCTGATTTCCAAGGGGAACACCCCTCTACTGCTGGTAGGAGTGCAAACTTGGACAGCCACTTTGAAAAAAAAATGTGGTGGTTTCTCAGAAAATTGGTAACTGACCTACCTCAAGTCCAGCTATACCACTCATGGCTGTATACCTAAAGGATGTTCTACCAAATCACAAGGACACTTGCTCAACTATGCTCATAGCAGTTTTATTTGTAATAGACAGAAACTGAAAACAACCTTGATGTCCATCAGCTGAGGAACGGATAAAGAAAATGTGGTACATTTGCACAATGGAGTATTACTAATCTGTTAAACATGACATCACAAAATTTTCTGTCAAATGGTTCAAAGTAGAACTTTTCACCCAGAGTGAGATAACCCAGCCCAGAAAGACAATCATGGTATGTAGTCACATATAGGTCAATATTAGCCATAAAGTAAAGGAAGCTAAGTACAAAGGAAATCTCAAAGCAGAGAAACACAATGGACATTAAAGGTGAATGGGGGGGTTCTGGATGGGGGATGTGTATAAGAATGAGACGGATTAGGTGGGCGTGGGATGGAGGGAGAGAGTACTAGAAAAGACAACTGGAATCAGATGCAACTTTGGGATGAGCTAGAAATCTAGTTTAATGGAAACTCTCAGGAATCTATGAGAGTGACTCCTAGTAATGGAAGATTCAGAGCCTGGACTTGCCACCTCCTGTAACCAGGCAAGACCTACAGTGGAGGGACTGGGACCCCAACACACATTTTTCCATGCCTACAAAATATGTTTGGACAAAAATTGTGCAGAACTTATGGAAATGGCCAACTGATGACTGGTCCAGTTTGAGATCCATACTATGAGACAGAGTCCACATCTGACACAGCCAGGAGGGCCAGGACTCCGAGGGTGGACACTCTAGAGCTTAAAAATTAAATTAATTATTTTAACAAGAATGAGACAAATGTTTAGTAAAAGATCTGTAAGGCATTCTATGTACAAATGCCAATTTTAAGATTCTCTTAGATGAAAAAAACATCAATGCTCAATAATATCGAGCTACATATAATCTACATGTGCAAAGCTTAGTAAGAACTTGCTGTTATAGTGAGTATGGTATAACTCAGAAGAGATTTTCTAGTTGTAGAGTTAAATGAAACTGAACTCTTTCTAATTTTAATAATTACATATTTTCAAAGGAATAGTGTAATTATACATAAACTTATAAAATTGAAAAAATATTTTTCATATTCTTACTAGATTAAAAAATTGAACATGATTTGTGATCTTTATAGAAATTCAAATTCTCCATTGTTCTGATACACTGAGTTTATTTTTTTATTTTTTATTTTTTGGTTTTTTGAGTCAGGGTTTCTCTGTGGCTTTGGAGCCACTGAGTTTATTTTTAAGAGAATATTTGTTACATCTCTCAGCATCTAAAATAATTTATGTTGCTTAGGTTTATAATACATGAACATTCAATAAAAGCTTAGGTCCTAAACTTGCTCAGCATCAGTTTTTCTTTTCTTTTTTCTTTTTTTAAGGTCATATGGGTAAGTCCGTAACTACTGCTCTAGCTTTGTATACAATGACATTCTTGTGGTTGATAAGGTTTCCAATGAACCATATTCACAAGAGCCCTTAGATTTCCTGGAGAATTCAACTGTAGGCTCACATCTTGAACAATATAACTGCTGACTGATGAAGAGTGCATCAAATGGAAGGAATGTGAGTCAAATAATCCCAAGATCACTCTGAACAGCATATACTAAGGTTTTTCTTTATTAAAAGAGGAAACTCACAGAACAGGAATGAGGGTCCAACATCCAGGTGTGGAGAATGTGAAGAGAGAGTGAACAGGAAGGACTGTGGGTTTTTTGTACCCCAAAGCCACACCTCAGCCTGGTCCAGACTCTCAAAGGCCATTGATTAAAATATGTTCACTATTATCTCCCCTTTTCATCTAAATAAGAGATTTCCAAACCCAATACAAATCTATATAAAATAAGAACAGATATAAAGTATAAAAAATAGAATTACAACCAGCATAACCAATATTATACAAGGAACATATGCTGAATGTTTCAATATTCTATCCTAAGGAGTCTAAGTGTTGTATTAGAAATGGCTTAGCTAAATCATAAGAAGAAATAACTACAACTCTCTAATATTCAACCCCATTGAAGGCCTAAGAAGAGAGATAATATTACTTGAGTAGGCAAGAAGTAAATCAAGCAGCTTTCCAAATGTGCAGTAGATGACAAAGATAACTGGTTACCTGGGCAATTGCCCAAAGTCTTATTTGCAATGTTGAAGCAACCAAATTTGACTAAGGCCTAGAGTAACTGACAGACCATTTTCAGAGGCTGGAAAAATTTTCAAACCATTTTACCCTGTCTGGGCAAGGTTTGATAGCCTTTTTTTCTTATATCTTGTTTGTCCTGTCAGGAAATCATGCATTTTGTTAGTGGTTGAGGCATGGGCAGCCTTTTGTTGCCCAAAGGCCAGTTTTGCCAAGAAAAAAAAAACAAGCTCCAAGCAGAGTGTCTTCTGTGCTCAACATTCTCTCTGGGATAGATTAGTGCTGCCAGGAGCAATCATGTCTCAGGTCACCACAACCCTAAGCTATTTAAATGCCATATTTTACAGCTCTTTGAAGTGGTTTGCTTTGCTTTTTGGATCTTATGTTTGAACACCTATATCTGTCTCTAAGTTTTTATTATTCATTCTACAATTGGCATCCAATGTTTGAGGTATGAATTAATAGAAAAGCTGTTTGACTGTGGCTTTTTATCCACAAGCACACACTGTAGCTACACGTGGGGCTCAAGACCCACCAAGCTAGCCTTTATGTTCTTTTTTCCCCAAACTTCTGAGTGAGATTGGGATTTTCCTATTGTAGCCTCTCTGAAAGAGTCTCCAGCTGACATCCAAACTCCAGAAGCACCTGGCTACAAACACCACAGGTCCTCACCACCCAAGACTGGTTTGCCTGCCCTTATGCAGATCCCACTACCACATGTGCTCTTTCCAAACAATCCTCTGTGCATTTTTTTCAGATAGCCATCTCTCTCTCATCTCTGTCTCTCTGCCCCCACCTCCACTGTGGGTTGTGGAATCTCCATAAATCCCCTTCTCAGGCTGCTGTTAAACTAAATAACTGTCTTGAAATCCAGTCAGGCGTTTACTGTTTTATGAAGCAACAATAAGTCTCACATCTTCTTCAACATTGTTGATGAATTTGGTAAGAAAATTGGAAATGCTTGAAGGGAAAATTAATTGAAAGAGAGAGCTTTGTCCCATATTTAGAAAGGTAAAAGAAAACATTACAATGGAGGGATATGGGTCTCTGTATGATAATATGTTAGACAGTTTGAAAATGGAGCAATTAAATGAGAGGGTATCTAATTTAGATGGAATTTATGTAATGTCAATTGTAAACATTACCATGTTTAGCATTTTTGTCTTATCACTAAAACATTTGGTTAATTTGAATGCTAAGATATAGGCCTTAGAAAACCCTAATGAAACAGATCACATGGATATTTAAACAAGACATTAATGAAAAACCAATTTCAGTGTTACATTATAAGAATAGAGAGTAACAGCTTAAGGTTTTCAAACAACCAAATTTAATATATCCAGCAACCATATAGGAATTAACAATTGGTGGAAGCTCTGTTATAGCTATTAGGACTCCTGTGCCAATGTTAGATTGAAGGAGATTCAATGAAGCAATAGTCGCATATGGCATGCATTCACCTTTTGTGAAGCAAATGTTAAATTCACGGTCAGTTTGCAATAGAATTATCCCTAAAGAATGGATAGAATTGCTTAAGGGTGTTTTAGAGCCTGGTCCACATTTTCAAAGGAGTACCTGGTTCAGAAAAGAAGTTAAGATTAGTGAACAATGGCTCACCTTACTAGACCTGGATGGAGGTGGGTGGTCCTTGGACTTCCCATGGGTCAGGGAACCATGATTGCTCTTCAGGCTGATCAGGGAGGGGGACTTGATTGGGGGAGGGGGAGGGAAATGGGAGGTGGTGGTGGGGAGGAGGCAGTAATCTTTAATAAATAAATAAATTAAAAAAAGATTAGTGAACAATGGAGTAAAACTAGAGGTGGGAAATGATGTGGGATTCCTCTCTGTATGCTATGAATACCATTGGTGAACAAAGAAACTGCCTTGGTCGGTTGATAGGGCAGAACTTGGGTAGGTGGGGAAAACTAAAACAAATGCTGGGAGAAAGGAGGTAGAGTGAGGGAGAAGCCATGTAGCCCTGCTGGAGACTAACACTGGAACATTGCTGGCAAGCCACAGCCAAGTAGCAATACACAGATTAATGGAGATGGATTAAATTAATATGTAAGAGCTAGCCAATAAGAAACTAGAGCTAATGGGCCAAGTAGTATTTTAAATAATTAAGTTTCTGTGTGATTATTTTGGGTCTGAACTGTTGGAAAAAAAACAAGTGGCCTTCTTACAACAGGGAAATCTCAAAAGATTAAATTCATGGAGATGTAGATTTTGCTACTATAGAAATGTAAACTGTATATGATGACAACAACCTGGATTTATGCCATGTAGCAGTTTTAAAAGCTTGGAGAAGAATTGAAAAAAAAATAGGAAAGAATACTGAATCATTTACTAAAGTTATACAGTAACAAAGAAAGCCTTTACAGATTTTCTACAAATATTGACTTCCCCAATAAATAGAATTATACCAAATACAGATGCTAGACAAATAATTACTGAATCTCTGGTTTTTGAAAATGCCATTTCTCTATGCAAAAGGATAATTAAAGGAAAAGTCAGCACCTTTGGAAGAATGGATTTGAGATACAATTAATATTGAATCTCATGACCATGATGATCCATAAATAGGAGAAGTGATTTCCAGACAGTTGAGAAAAATTCAAAATGTCAAATGTTATAACTGTGACAAAAAAGGTTCCTCTAAAAAGAATGATAGACAGGACCTTCCTAAAAACATGTTTTGGTTTTTTTTATCTAAGCATAATCCAGTCAGAATGCCCCTCCCTTCTGGATTATGTAGAAGGTGTCTGAAGGTAGACATTGGACTAAAGAATGTTAAGTCAATGAGTAATATAAGGCAAAGATAATCCTTTGCCTTTGGGAAATGCCATGAGGGACTTCTCATAGGCCCCTGTTGCAAATCCAGTTCAGACATTTCCTGTCAGCCCAGAACAAAAAAGAACTTCCTTCCCAGAACAATTAAAGAACCTATTGCATAATTTAAGAAGCCATACTGCTCTTTATAATAGAACAACTATAGAAGAGAGAACAAAAAATTCAGAAGAAACCATAAATCAAGTATTTTGGCAAACTTCTATAAATGAACAAAGATCAAAATTTAAAATGCAAATATATGACATTGTCATTGAAGGTCTGACATACACAGGTACAGATATATGGATAATTTCATCAGGGTCTTTTCATACAAACTGGCATTTTGCAGGATGTAAATATTCAGCTTTTAGGGAACTTTAAAAGGTAAAGCAGAGAACAAGATGGGTCAAATATAGAGGGCCAGAAGAGCAAAGAGGAATATTAAACCATATGTGACTGAAATACCAATTAATTTTTGGGAATGCTGTTTGTTACAGTAATTGAATACTTAGATTAATATAACTCCAGGCTTAGAAACCAACAATAAATTAACATATGTTTTTGGAAAAAGTATTATATTAAAAAGAACAGTTACCAACCATCCAGGTTGTATAAATATAGGGAACAACAGCTGCTGATATTTCAAAGGCCCCAACAGTCTTTCCTTTAAAATACTTGAAAGACAAACTTGCATTTGTGAAGCAATGGCTTTTAACAACAAAGAAACTGAGGCTTTATAACAGCTGGCACAAGAACAACTAGATGCTCAGCATATTGAAGTGTTAAGCAGGCTTTAGAATTCTCCAATATTTGTTTTAAAAAAAAATCTGGTTAATAGACAATGGTAGCAGATCTAAGAACTGTAAATAAGGTGATTCAGCCAATTGACTCACTACCATCTTGCCTTTGCATAAATGGTGACCTCATTTAGTTAGTGGTTTAAAAGATGGTTTAAGTTATCACTTTAAAAGATTATTTATTCACTATTCTTTTATAAGAAAAAGTCAGAGAAGAATTTGCCTTCATAGCGCTTACATACAATAATCCTCAGCCTGCTAAGAGATATCAAGGAAAGATTCTCCCACAGGGAATGTTTAATAACCCGACACATTGCCAATATTTTGAAAGTCAGGTGTTTAAAATGATACATAAGCAATTTCCTGAATCTATAATTTATCATTACATGGACAACATTTCACTATCTGATTCAAATGTAGACACTAGAAAATTCTTTGAAGAAGTAAAGAATATTTTTGCCTTGTCGGGGTTAAAAATTGCTCATGAAATGCTGGGAGCCGATTTGAATAGCTGCCATTACAAGATGGCATTTGGCCCCAGCCTCGCTTGATAGATAACTCCATATTAGGGTTGCAGTTCTTCCACCAGAAAACAGGGTGAGTTGTTGTGATCTAGCTGCCCACACTTCCCCTGACCGGCAGGGGAACATCCTGGTCTGTAACTGACAGGGATGTTCCCCTGCTTTCTTTCCTGCGGGTGGGTCTCCAGAAAAGCAGTTAAAGTATCAAAGTATCAAAAGTTGCTAGGCAGACTCCCTATATAAGCAGCTATAGTTCAGGGCTCCGGGCCCCTTGCTTTCTGCTCTCCCTACAACCAAGAGGCTCCAATAAAGCGTGATTTGAGAAGAATCCTCGTCTGGTGGCTGTTCCTTCCTGCTGGTCAGAAAGTTCGCCGCAATGAAAAATACAAATAGAAGATTCTACTAATTATTTATGCTATAGTAGGTTTACAAAAGATTAGACCACAAAAGGTGCAAACTGGAAGAGATCAATTTCAGCCTTGTGATTTCCAAATATTTCTAGGAGACATTTCCCATCTATGGACCATTATTGGGATAAAACTTGATGGATTTAGTAATTTAAACCAAACCTTAGATGATGACAAGGACTTAAAGAATCCTGAAGATTTATCAGCTGAAGCTGAGAGACAATTGGCTTTGATTGAAAAGAACTTAAAGAAGCCACATGTGAGTTGTGTAAAGCCAAATCTTAACTGCTTCTGGTCATATTACCCTCCAAACATTTGCTTACAGGAATTTTAATGTGAATGGAAGATATTATTATAGAATGGATCTTTTTAACACATAAACTAAGTAAAATATTAAAAACTTGTGTGTACAATGTCTCTGAGTTAATTCTGAAAAGAAAATTGAGATTTTTGTGAATTAGGAGGAAAACCCAGCAGAAATTATAGTATCACTTAATAATGATGAAATTGACAAATTATCACAGAAACTTAAACCTGGCAAAGAGCTTGTAGGAATATTTTGGAAGAACTTAATAGCAACTATCCCCAAAGCAAGAGAATTCTGCTTATAAAGAGAACTAACTAGATCCTTCCTCACATTGTAAGGAATACAATAACTGAATACCCTGCATTCTATACTGATGCAAATGAATCAGGAAAGCCAGGTTACAAATCAGAAAATTTAAGTAAAGTTGATCAAAGTCCTTATGATTCTGTCAAAAAGTCAGAATTATATGCTATTCACATGGTACTAAGGAATTTTAAAGAACCTCTACATAATAACTGAATTACAATATGCAGAAAGAGGTTCTTTGCATATTGAAATTAGAATTTATACCAGATAATACAGAATTAACTTTATTATTTATTCAGTTACAAGATAAAATTAGGAATAGGTATGATCCCGTATACTTAACACACATTATTCCCATAGGGGTCTGTCAGTTCCTCTAGCAAAAAGTACTGAAGAAATTGATTAATTATTGATTGGAAATGTGTTGAAAGCCTCAGAATTTCATTAAAACATTATGCCAATAGCAAAATTAAAAAAAAAAGACTTTTCCATCATGTGGCAATAAGCTAATAATAGCTAAAATATCTAGTCTTCAACTCACTCAGAGACCTAAGAAGGCAATAATATTAACTGAGAAAGGGGGAAATGTGAGCAAATAACTTTAAAAAAATTGTGAGAAATAACAAAAAATGTTGACTGCCCAGACAATCACCCAAAGTTCCTCTGCAATGTTGGGGAATCTATCTTCCACCTATAGACCAAGCATATCTGACAGACTTGTCTGTGAAGCAGGATATTTTGAAGGTTTATCTCTCCTTATCTTGACAATGTTTGGCAGTGACTTTCACTGTGTCTTGCTTGTCCAGTTAGGAAAGCATACTGTCAGTAGCTAAGGCAGTGAAATTTTCTTTCCCAGTGGCTTACTTTTACACCAAAGAAACTAAATTCCATGTCGAATTTCTTTGATGCACATTATCTTCTCTGAAGTTGATTGGTGCACAAAGGTCTCCTTGTCATAAACAAAGAAATTATGCTTTAAAACATCTTAAATGCCGTAATCTGAAGATCTCTAAAGAGTTTGAAGATGATCTGTCTGTCTAAAATATATCTTTCTTTAACCTTGAGAATATACCTAATGTGATTACACATTCAATTATAACACGTGACTCAGAAAGCAAGTTATGATAGAAAGAAAATTAGGTACAAGACTTTAAATGTACAAAGATAAGGTAGATAGGGAGTATTTTCTCTGAATTTGTCAAATGCAAATGTACTAGATATTGCTGAAGCATTTATCACCTGTGTATATTGTGTATAATGTATATAGTTATTGTATTTGCATACAGTTTTTCTTATTTTAGTTATAGACTTCGACAAAAAGAAGAAATGCTGTGATATTTCATTTGCATTTTAATAAATAAAGCTTTCCTGAAGATTAGAACACAAAACAGCCACACTAGTCAGCAATAGAGGCCAGGCAGTGGTGGCACACAACTTTAAATACATCAAACATAGTAGTTAGTCATAGAGGCTGAGAAGTGGTTGTATATAACTTTAATCCCAGCACTAGAGAGGATATAAGGTGGGATGAGACAGGGACTCACCCTCTTTCAGTCTGAAGATTTCATACAGGTAAGAGCTCTCTAGTAACTTGACTGCTTCACTTTTCTGATATTCAGTTTAAACATCAATATCTGTCTCTGAGTTTTTATTATTCATGCTACAGATTATAATTTTCTAAATTTATTTTCTAACATCATTTTAAAATGGAAAATTAAAACTTAGAAGAAATAAATGCAAACACTGAGCAATAGGGTAATTTTAATTCCTAGAAATGCCAAGTTATTATATTCATGTCTACAATTGCCTACAAAATGTGTAAATCATGCAAATAATAGATTTTTTATATGTAATATTTATTAAAATTTTCTTTAGGAAATGAGAACACTTACAATGTTAGCAAAGACTTTGTATAAAGGATCTTAATTTATTCTCAAATTGTGAAATTAAATTGTAAGAAAAGTAACAAAGAAAAATATTTTTTAAGTACACCTTGTCAATAAAAAGGAAAAAATCATGAAAATAGAAATATTAAAGATGAAAAGAGTGATTAAAACATATCTCTCTATATATATGTGTGTATAAATATGAATATATAGAGCTGGATTTGGTGTTGGACAATGGCTCTGTCCCTCTCTAAATCCAAGCATGTTGTTAATAGAAAATTTCAGAGTTTTTGTCTCATGTCAAGAGCTGTTTGGTATGGGACAGAAAGAAAAAGAATTTAGAAAAAAAATTTACATTTCTTCATACCTAATTTTGTCTCTACCATACCTTTCATTAACTATATATGTGTCTGTATAAGTTTACATAAATAATGTTTAAGTTTTACACAATGAACAATGAATTTTCCTGAAGTAATCTTTGAAGTTTCCAGGAAGAAGATGGGGCCCTACAACAATAACTTCACCTGGCTGATATGACATTATGAAGCTGATAGCACTACTATAAGACCTGTTTTGGGTACCAGCTGGACAAGATGATCCCAACTTGGTTAGCTGAAATGGTACACTTTTTACAACATTCTGGCCAGATCTCCAACTTCAGAAAAACCCTACTGAATACTCAGAGTCTATTTGAAATTATAACAGAGAGTAATCTTGAAACTTAACCATCATTTTACTTTCACAAAAAGGATGAAGATAAATAAATAAAATTCCAAATTCCTTAAAGACATTTGTATTAATAAGAATTTGTTAGAGGAGGATAGAGATATCTTGATAGAGGGAACCATTAAGGAGTTATGAGAAATCAGGTGCTAGGGCAACTCACAGGAATCCACAAGGATTACCCCAGAAAATATTCCTAGTGTTAGTGGAGGGATTTCCTGAACTGACCTTACCTGTAATATATTGATGAAAACCCTAGTTGTCATCAAAGATACTTTATCCAGTATAATTGAAGCAGATTCAGAAATCTATAGCTGAGCACTGGATGAACTCCCCGAGTCCAGATAAAGAGTGGGAGGTGTAACAGGAACGAGCGGGCTGCATGTTGTCCCAGCTACCCTGCTAGCTTATAGATGAAATAATCACATAGAAACTGTATTCATTTATACACTGCCTGGCCCATTATCTCTAGCCTCTTATTAGCTAACCCTCACATCTTAATTTAACCCATTCCTATTAATCTGTATATCACGACAAAGTCGTGGCTTACCGGGAAAGATTTAGCATGTCTGATTCTGGCAGTTCCATGACAGTTCTCGCACTCTGCTTTCTTTCTCCCAGAATTCAGTTCTGTCTCCCTGCCTACCTAAGTTCTGCCCTATCACCAGGCCCAAAGCAGTTTCATTATTAATCAATGAAAGCAACACAAGTACAGAAGGACCTCCTACACCATTTCCCCTTTTCTGTTGAAACCAAAAGGAAGGCTTTAACTTTAAAATAGTAAAATTACATGTAACAAAACAATTATCAAGCAAGAATTACAGTTGCAATATTTATATCTACTTTATCTTTTATCATAACTAAGGAAAACTATAACTATAAATTCTTCAACTCCATCAAAGACTCCAGAAGGATATATTACCTAAGCAAACAAGAAGTGCATTGTAAGCAACTTCCAAAACTCTAGATTTTACAGAGACATCTTGCTGCCTGTACAGTCACCCAAAGTTCTTTTGTACCATTGAGGAATCCATTTTCAGCCTACAGGCCCATAGTATACAGAAGACTTTTCTATGAAGCTGGAAATTTCAAAGACAGTTTAGTTACTTTCTTCTGTGTCCTGCAGAATGTCTCTCAGACTCTTTCGTGAAGCAGGAACCCAGAAGGAGCATCTCACATTTAGGAAAGTTCATCAGTCATTTCTCTGTGGGTACTGTATGTCCAGTTTATGCAGTAGTCCAGGCAAGAGCAGTTTCTTGCCAAATGGCTAACCAACTCAATAAAGAGCCTCTTTGATGCCCATCTTTATCTTGAAGTAGATTCGTGCTGCCAGGAGCAGAAATGTCTCATTGTCATGAAAATCCCTAAGTTATTAAAACATTTAAAATGCCATATTCTGTAGTCTTTGAAAGATATGAAGAATTCCTAACTAACTGAAATATATCTCTATATACCAAGAAAACATGACTACAAGCTTGACTATTATCAATGATTATCCATTAATAACCTATATTTCCTAATTATACATAACATTTTTAAGTGAACTACACAATCACAATACCTTAATCAAGAGCAGAAATATATATATAACAAGATTGACCTTAAGTTTATATCATTAAAGCAAAATCCATATGAGTGCAAATTATTCATATCTATATCATATCCCCCTTTAAATGTAAAAGATCATTTATAAACAATATTTGCAAATATGGGCATAGTTTTTTCTCTCCAAACTGCTTCATGCTCTATGGGGGCGCTGTTAATCATGTCTTTTATGTTGCATCTTGTGTGCTAGGTTCATCTCAGTCAGCAGTTGGGCAAAGTAATTTTTTGAGGGTGTTCATGGCAACCTTTCAGGGGGTGTGGCCTATCAAACCATATTGGTCTAGAAGCAATCCACAGGGTCTCATCCTCTGTGACAACAAAAGAAGAACCTCTTTTCCAAAGCACCATATCCTTAGACCCAAATTCTGAAGTCATAATACCTTTATAATATCCATGCTGGTTTAGCTTAGCAGCCCACACAATGAAACCTCTCTCTGTACTTAGCTCCTTCACAGTCAAAAAATTTAAAGAAAACACAATAATATATAGAATCCAGACTCTCTGTGAATTTTCCATTTTATGTGGCTTATTTTTCTTTACTTTTTTTATTCTATGACTATCTGTACTCTGTCTCTTTAAAGACTGTACCATTTTTTAAAGCATAAACTCTATTTTATGGCCCTGTATACTCTTTATCTTTTCTCTCCCAAGACTATATACATTTACATAATATTCTGACCCATTTAGAGGCCGTTTATGTCTGAATGTGTCTTATTGTGAATGTGTAATTCTCTACTGTCTTGAAGAGCTTTTAAAATGCTAAGCAGCTTGGTTGCAGCTGTTCTGGATGTTGGTTCCACCACTCTCCAATTTTAAAATGGTGGATGTACCATTTCAGCTATCTCTGGCCACAAGGAAGAATCCATGCTCAGCACTTTAACTCTGAGAATGAGCATGCAGCACATAAACTCTTTTTATCTGAGTTACGAACAAATCTGCCATGCAAAGCAGTATGCAGCCTGGAAACATCTCTGTGTATGGTGGGGGGAATCCACAATTCTCTCCTGCCTGTGCTAAGCCTAGTAGACCTGGTTCTGTCACCTGCCCAGGCAGGGAGCACTGAGCCACCGGCAAGGTCTCAGAGTATTTTCTTCCAAATCCTGTGTGGGCACACAAACATCTGGTCCCACAAAGGTCGTTAAAATGCTTAATAGCTGGAGTTTGTACTGGTGACACAGCCCAGGAAGCCACGTTTTAAAACCACACAGCTTTTTGTTGTTGTTGTTATGGCTGATGATTCAGGAAATTCTATCTTAAAGGAGCTATGGCATGCCAGCAGCTCCACTAAACTCTATATTTGTGTTTAGAATTTTTTTCAATCCCTCTCAGGTTTTACGTAGAATTTATTTACCACATTGGGTGCCAATCTGTAACAGGAGGGAGTGGGCTGCTTGTTTTCCCAGCCACCCTGCTAGCTTACAACTGTAAGGAACTGTATTCATTTAAACACTGCCTGGCCCATTATCTCTAGCCTCTTATTGGCTAACTCTCACATCTTAATTTAACCCATTTCTGTTAATCTGTATATCACCATGAGGTTATGGCTTACCAGGAAAGATTTAGCATGTCTGATTCTGGTAGTTCCATGGTGGGTGCTCTTACTCTGCTTTCTTTCTCCCAGAATTCAGTTCTGTCTCCCAGCCTACCTAAGTTCTGCCAAAGCAGTTTCTTTATTAACCAATGAAAGCAGCACAAATACAGAAGGGCCACCTCCACCAGGGATGAGTGATTATATGAGCAATGGGTTCAATATCATAAATAGAGAAATCTGCAGAGACAGCTGGTCTGAGAGAGTGGAAGCTCACTGACTGTGGATTGACAGCTGGGGAACCTGCACAAGACTGACCTATACCCTCAGCAAATATATGTGGGTGACAGTTCTGTGGCTTGGGCAGTCTGTGGGACCAGTAACAGGACCAAGATTTACCCCTAGTGTATGAACTGCCTTTTTGTAACCCATTTCCTATGGACGGATACCTTGCACAACTTAGATACAGTGGGAGGGTCTTGGTCCTCACTCAACTTGATATGCCACACTTTCTTGACTCCCCATGGAAGTCCTTATCCTTTTTGATGAGTGGATGGAGGGATGGTTAGGGCAAAGAAGGGAGGAGCTGGAGGACAGGAGGGAAGAACAACTGTGGTTGATGTGTAAAATAAAAAAAGGTCCTTTTAAATAAAAAGTAAAAAAAAAATCTACAGAAACAGAACTCATAGAATGAATATACATAATTGAAGGCAGTTCATCACTACACATAATGAAAGTGATTTTACTAAATTGGCTTACAAGATATGCAGTGGGTAGTAAAATTTGACTGTCTTTACAAGGGAGATACTGAAAAATTATTTTCTGTTCAGTCCCTTAGTGTCAATATCTCAGAAATCCTAAATTAGTCTAAAATCTTGAATGATTCCTGAAAAAAACTGCTTGTTTTTTGTTAGTGCTGGAAATCTGGCAAAGCAGGATTGTGATATTAGAAGAGGATAGATATGTTAGTGGCAACAATAATGTGATAGGTGCACTTCCTATCAAAAATATCCAACAGGCAGAAATGGTATCTATTTTTCTTAAAACATCTTTACAGTCTTGAAAAAGTGCTACACTCTGAGAGAATGGTCTTTGCTCTAACACAATCTTTTCTGGAAATGTCCTAATATATTCCCTCAGTGACATGATTCTTGTTTGATTCTAGAATCAGTATCCTGATAATCAACATAAAATATCACGTTTGAAGACTAAGCTTGAACAGAGAGAAGGAAGAAATTTTAAACTTTGAGAAAATCAGTTGAAATCATGCTGTGTGATAAGCAGTGGGGATAACACACAAAATCACTTAGAAATAAGTGAGATATCATTGAACATATAACATACATATTATGAAGAACTTTTGAAATAAGAAGCAGAGAAAATGGCACAAAGAGCATGTGGAGACTTGCCAACCACTTCTTGAATCAGGCAAAGGAGTATTTTTACACTTTTACATTTCAAATAAATTTCCAAACAGGAAAATTGCAAAGTATGTTCACAAAAATGCATTATAATCAAACATTCAAAACTCAAGAAAAAGAGGTAATCTTGAAAGGAATAATAGAATTTTTTCAAAGGCATGGGACTGTCAATAAGACTGACAGCTGATTTCTTATCAAAAATCATGAAGTCTATAAGGTGACAAGAAGAAAAATGTAAGGTGGCAAAGGAAAATAAAAGCAACAATATTATACTGAGTGTGACTATCCTTCAAAAAAGAAGGACAAATGAGGGCAGAATAGAAATGAAGAAGTTTGTCACTCTACATTTGGTGTAGACAAATATTGAAGACTGAAATATGATGAAACCAAACAGCAATTTAGCATCGTATGTAGAAATAAAGAAAATTGACAAACATAGTTGCATGTTGTAATATGAGCGGTGGGCTGCTTCCCGCCACCTGGCTAGCTTTACCGGAAATAATTACACGGACCCTGTATTCATTTAATCACTGCTTGGCCATTTCTATCTAGCCTCTTCTAGGCTAACTCTCGCACCTGGACTAGCCCATCTCTAATAATCTGCTGTAGCCCACAAGGTGGCTTACCAGGGAGATTCTAGCCTATGTCCATCCTGGGTGGGAGCTGAATCGCATGTGCCTCAGAGAGCAGAGCTCTCACCTCTGCCTGCAAGAGTGGAGCATCGTGTTTCTCTGAAGCGTCTGCCTCCGAGAGGAGAGCTGTCGAGTCTGACCTCACTTCCTCTTCCTCCCAGCGTTCTGTTCTGTTTACTCCTCCCACCTATGTTTTAACCTATAAGGGCAAGCAGCTTCTTTATTTAATTAACCAATGACCTTCTTCCATCAGTTGCAATAGTATTATATATCAGATTTGAAGTTATTGATTTTTTCACATGTAATTTAAAAAATATATCAACTTATAAAAGTCAAAAATAAAAGTCTATCTTTCTTGGACTTATTTTTACTTATACTTAATTGACTGTATGATTGTAAAGTATATATAAGGATAAAATTTGTTAATAATATTGTGAGTGCATTGATATTGAGTCAATAAATCATAGGAAATTTAAGATAAGTATAACATTTTAAATTCGATGTCTGTTTCTATGATAAGCACCATGACCAAAAGCTGTTGGAAGAGGGAGGCTGATTGTTGGTTCTCAGCTGCCTGGCTAGCTTAGACCTGAAATAATCACACAAAATCTATATTATTTAAATCACTGTTTGGCCCATTAACTCTAGCTTCTTATTGGATAACTCTTACATATTTAACCCATTTATTAATCTGTATATCACCATGAGGTCATGGCCTACCAGCAAAGTCTCAGCACATCTATCTCCGGTGGTGTCTCCATGGCATCTACTGACTCCACCCTCTTTTCTCCCAACATTCAGTCTAGCTTTTCTACTTAAGTTCTGCCTTTTCATAGGTCCAAAGCAGTTTCTTTATTCATCAATGGTAATCACAGCACACAGTACTTTCCTTTACTCCTTTTACTCTATGACTATCTGTACTCTGTTTCTTTAAAGACTTTGCCTTTTTTTTAAACCATTAACTTCCTTTTAGGACACTTTATACTCTTCTTCTTCTCACTTCCAAGCCTATGTACATTTATCCAATACTATGAGTCATCTGGATTTATGTTTATTGCATATCTGTAATTCTTTACTGTCCATGGGCACTTTTTAAAAGGCTAAGTGCTTTTTAAAATTTAAGCCTGACCATTACTATGGTGTTCATGGTATTCTCCTCTTGCCTACCCAGTCTAAAACTTAAACTGCACCATTATTATGGTATATATGGTACTGTCTGTTTGCCCTCCGAGTACAGCATGGTTGAGCTGCTTGCACCTCTGAGAGTCATGCACACAGCCCCATTCTCAGACATAGATCTAGTCCATGTTGCCATTAAGTAAGCTGCATCAGTCTGCTCTCAAACCCCATCCAAATGCTTGATCTCCTGAAAGTGCCAAAGGTCACACTGGCAGCAATTACCTGACAGCTGACATTTTAAAACAGTGTGGCTTTTCTGCTATCACTGAGTCAGAAAAACCTCTCCCAAAAAAAGACCATCCAAGAAAATACTGCTACCAAACCATGCTTAACTCTGTTTGTTTGAGTCTAGGATTACTTTTTAAGATTTCTCGGGTTTTTGTATGGATGTAGTTACCCACCTTGGCATGCCAATCTGTGGGTGGAGGGCTGCTTGTTGGTCCCCAGCTGCTCAGCACCAAAATAATCACACAGAAACTATATTAACTAAATAACTGTTTGGCTCATTAACTCTAGCTTCTTATTGGCTAACAATTACATATTAATTTAACCCATTTCTATTAATTTGTATATCACCACAAGTTCGTGGCCTACCAGCAAAATTTCATTATGTCTATCTCAAACATAAAAGTGAAAAGATGAAAATATATTACCTTATGTACTACATAAGAATGCCATTTGTTTGTGGTTTCTATGTAAGAGATATGTGACGATATATCCAAAATATTCAGCCAAGAAATTTAAATTTGAAAAGCTACTTTAAAGCTGCCTCTTTTCATGGCTTACGTGCTAATTCACAGAAGAATTTTGAAACTATACAAATATATACCCAAAACTTTAAGAATAATAGTCATACTCAGAATTTTCCAAAGCACAAAATAGTCTCTCTCTCTCTCTCTCTCTCTCTCTCTCTCTCTCTCTCTCTCTCTCTCTCTCTCACACACACACACAC
>NC_022026.1:4160930-4162305 GCF_000317375.1 Microtus ochrogaster | reverse complement strand
CACACACACACACACACACACACACACACACAAACACAAACACATACATACACATACCACAAAACAATGTTTCTATACACTGGTAATGAATAACCAAATGTTCATTTGACAAAAAAATTCAATCAGTGTAGTATCTGAAAACAAAGTATTTTAGGACTGAGGTTTGGCTCAGAGGTTAAGAGTAATTGCCCTTGAAGAAGACCCAGGTTCCATTCAAATCACCCATGTGTAGTCTCCCACCATTTGTATGTAACTCCATTTCCAGGACACCCAGTGCCCTTTTCTACCCTCTGAAGAAAACAAGAAAATATGTGAAGCCAAAATATACAAGCAAGAAAAATGTTTATTGATATGAAAATTTAAAATAACAAGGTACAAGAAATTGCTTTCGTGCTGAAAATATGAAATATTTCAAAACAATAATAATTAAAGTAAAAGCAACCATCATTTTGAGAGGGGGCATATGTGGGGTTAAAAGTAGAAGAAATGAGGATGTTTTGAGGTAGGAAGGGAAAAATGAGGAAAAGATGTAATTTAATTTAAAATAAAATATATTAAAAGAATAAACAAAATTAAAGAATACTTAAATAAAAGTTATTTTTAATGGATTGATAGATAATATAGTAACATAGGGATTTACTTTCTTAAGCCTTCTACAGAATAATTTTATCCTTGTCAAAGTCCTAAATGAATAAATAATTTCATATGTAAAACTGTGCTTGTGGTTTTATTTTATAAACTTTAATATTTACTAAAGCATTATATAGAAACCTATTTAAAACTATGTGTTTTGAAAATAGTATATTTTAAATTTGATTTTTGAGAATTTTATAGATGTATAAAATAAAATATAATATTTACCCCTCTCTTTCCCTCTTTAACAATTCTCATATGCCCAGCACACCTTCATCTTAATCTTGTTTCATTTTTTGAAAACCTACTAGTTCACATTGATGTTTTCAATATAATCATAGCTGTGGGATCACTTTTGTTTTGTTTTGTTTTCGAAACAGGGTTTCTCTCTCTATCTTTGGAGCTTGTCCTGGAACTTGCTCTTTAGACCAGGCTGGCCTCAGACTCACAGAGAATAACCTGCCTCTTCCTCCTGAGCGCTGGAATTAATGGCATGTGCCACCCTTGGCCAGCTTTGTGTGACCATTTACTAGAGCATGAGAATCATAACCATCTCTACATCATCAAGAAACCTGGTTCACCAGTTAATTCTTCAGTTATCCTTTTTACTTTTTATTGTGGGGTAAACAATTGCATTTATAATCATCACAATTTTCCTATGTTTCTTAAACATTTCTCAAATGTACACATGCACACATGTCTTTGCACATTCCTCATATATATATATATATATATATATATA
>NC_022026.1:4156430-4160830 GCF_000317375.1 Microtus ochrogaster | reverse complement strand
TATATATATATATATATATATATATATACATACATATATATATATGTATATATATTACCATTTTTAGATGACAAAAGCTTATCTCTAAGTTCTCTCACCCTGTTTCCTTGCATTTTTTTACAGATTTCCTCAAACTGTCTATATCTTTTGCTAAGAAAACACTCACTACTTGTTTTTGTGTCTATTCAATTAGGATACACTTCTTAACCAAATAGTATAGTATAATTTTGTCCTTACCTAACTTTTTGTTAAACCTTGTATTTAGTCTCTCATTTCTCCATTTGTGACAGTTCCTGTATGCTATTTTTCTATCAAATTTATTTAACAGCAATTTAAAGTATCTACCATCCCTAAAATAATATATTTCAGTATTCAGTTTACTAATCCACTTCGTCCTGAATGTCTTCTGTTGTAATATGAACAATTACATTTATAAGATTCCTGCATTGATTTATTTCAAGGCACTTCCATTAATGATTGATCTGGAAATCATTATAACTACCTTAAAGTAGCTGTATATTATTTGATCATCTGATATTTTTTTAAATCCCTCAGTAAAGATGTGTGCTTGTCTTCCTATGGTAATCAGAGGACCCTATTGAAAAGGGGAAGGAAAAACTATAGGAGTGAGGGGGAATGGAGTACACCAAAAGAAAATAGCCCACAGACACTAAACTCACAGAGACTAAAGCAGACTTACAGTGGGCCTGCAAGGTTCTGCACCTGATCTTCTCTCTCTCTCTCTCTGTGTGTGTGTGTGTGTGTGTGTGTGTGTGTGTGTGTGTGTGTGTGTGTTGTGGCTGTTAGCTTGACATTTATGTGAGACTCCTATCAGTGGGTGCGGGTGTGTTTTCAACTATTTTGTGTGATCTCAAAACACTTTCTCCAATTAGGTTTCCTTGTTTATCTTAAATGGGAGGGTTTTCCCTTCGTCTTATATATTGTTTTGTCCTATCTGGCTGTTGTCTCTTGGAGTCCTGTTCTTTTCTGAAGAGGAAACAGAGGAGGAGTGGATCTGGGGGAGAAGGGATGAGGGCATATCTAGGATGAATGGAGAGAGAGGGAACTGTGTTTGGGATGACTGTATGAGAGAAGAATTTATTTTCAATATTTTTTTTAAAAAAATATAAGGTGCATGTTTCTTGGTTTGTGCAGCAAGCAAGGGCAACATGGATAACAGTATATGAGGTTTGACATTTTTCTAAATGGAGCTACATTTGGGGAAAATGTACATTCTAACCTCTAATCATGATTATTTTTTCTCAGTATTTAATTCCATCAGTATTACTTTATTTCTTTAAATGATGCTTCTTCTCTTCATTATCACATTCATATTTATGTATTGGTTGCCACTAAAACTTTGCAGACCCTTATGATTCTTTTTCCCCTGTTTTAAATATATGTTATTTTATAAAAGAATTTCTAAGAAACCCAAATGGCAACAGTTACAAGATTTTTTTGATGACTATAAATGTAAAGGCTCTTCAACCTTTATATGCCTTTTTTCATATCATATTCATTACATTCATCTTTTATTTAAAGGAATGTTACTATCTTGCACTGATTGATTTAAAACTGCATTGCTTTTAATCACAAAATATATAATTTCCTCATCTCAGTTTTTCCCAAGGAATCTTTGTTCAAGTCTTCTATTTTAAAATGCTTGCTATAAGTTAATTTGGAGTTTATAGTTATCGATTATTGGTGCTGTCAGCTATTCAATGCATAGCATTGAAAAGAAAGAATAGTCTGTAGCAAGCTATCCTGAAAATAATTCATATCGAAGTGGGTCAAGGATAGTGTGCTTCCAAAGGAGTTTTATTCTATCTATCCTTCTTCTCAACCATATCTCTGGCTTTGTTTGTTCTTATTTAAAACTAAAACTCAGATTCATTAAATACAAGGGTATTATTATCATTAGATAAATCTTATTCAGTTATAATTATGAGGGTCTCTGACCCTGCACACAAGAATATACTTTGTATATAAAGTGACAGCATAATTTGGCTAAAGCAAGTCTCTGTGTAAGCTAATTACATGTGGTAATTTTGCCTGAATGGAGATTGACTTAAAAGTGAATCCAATTTACCAGTGAGGATATTGTTAGAAGAAACATTTCACTGTGGGTTTAGAAGTCCCTTAAAGTGCTAATTTTTCACTTGAATAATGATATTGCCATAGCCAGGACTTTTAAAACTATTTTATATTTGAGAGTGATTGTTTAAACTGAGAAAAATAAAGACAAATAGTTTCTTCTTTTTTTCTGGAAACAATTTACGATTCTATTAATTTTTACACACTAATTTTAGCTCCTATTCTCCTTCTTTTTCTTGTTTTAAATTAATATAGGCCACCATACTCCATTAAATAACAAATCCTTAGTTATATACTCAGTTGAAAACTGATTTTTGTTCAGTTTAAAAAAAAATAAATGAGGTTTTAATTTTAAAATTATAATCTCTTTGATGTTTCAATAATTATTTATCTGAAAATTATTTCATAATACTACCAGTTATTGTACATCACTTCATAAAACCATATATATATATTTATATATATATGGGTTCCCAAAGAGATTCAATTAAACAAAAAGGTATAAACAAATTGGTGTGTAGGCATATGTAAAAAAATCTCAAGGCTGAATGTTATCTGATAATCCAAGATGAATATATAGTAATTATTGTTATTGAACTGATCTTGATATCAATGGATGATATTCAATTTCAAGAAAAGATAAAAGTAATGATATTTTATTGAATATAAAGGTGAGCACAATTACAGAAATCTGAGGAAAAGTGGAAATGTTAAATTAAAAAAACATAAATTTCATTGAGCTATATAGATAGTTAATACTGTTCTAGAGAAGGTACAGATGACCAAAAAGAAAATTTCAGTCTGGGGAAATAGCTCATTTGGGAAAATGCTTGCCTTTCATTGCTCACAATCTCCATCAATTCCCAAAACTTACATAAAAAGTAAGGTGTCTTTATAGACAATCTTGATAAACAATAATCCCAGTGCTCTGGATTCCTTGGGCTCATGGGTCAGGCGAGGTAGATTAGGTAATGAATTCCACATTAAAGACCCTGAGTCATAAAACAAAATGGGTGACTGCTGAATGAAAAAACCTGATATTGATCTGTGATCACCACATGCAGTAATCCACATGTGAAACACTCACACATACACAATGCATTTAAAATTTTACCAAGAATTGGTGCTCAAAGAAAAAAATACCAGTATAAACCACTGATTAGAATATGAAATACATAAAGAAAAATTAGAAGATAAATGTTTCCCCTGTATCTTAGTCATGTTTTTAATTTATAATTACAATAGGTAAACTTTTAAACTGACAGAAAATGGCCTCCATGGTCTGTGACATGCAGGCTGCAAAGATTATGATGCAATACACATTTACTTATCTTAAATTTTCTGAATATTTTGAGAACTTAAGAACATAAGAAACATACAATGATAACATAATTTGTTTGTGTAAGGTCTAACAACCTATTACAACAAGGACTCATCCCCAGTATTCTTAAGGACACATGAAGACATAAGCCTAAAAGACCTCTGGCTGTTTGAACAAGTCTATAACCCACTATTGGGTAACTAAATGGAAATACTTTTCCCCTATTGGACAAAACATTTGTGTCAGGTTGTTTACTATTTTTTGGTTAAATATGAACTAAAACATATTTAATCTCTTCTTGAACTTAACTCTAATTCAACTTATATTAGTTTTCTTTGATAAGGACTATATTTTTATATAGAATTCATTCAAACTTGGATGAAGAATTTGTAAATTAATAATTATTTTATAACCAAATTAAATTTATTGTGTCCAACAAAATTAAAAGTAGAACTCTGGGTACAGTTGATAGCAAAAGCGTTGTTATTTTTATAATACAATAATAACAATGCTTTATTGCATATAAATATGTCACTATGTCTTGAAATTTTTTAGAAATATTGATCTGCTAAGATGATAATGATAAATTGTCAGAAGAGGGGAAAGAAATATCTACCTTTTGGCTTTAGGAAGAAATCATTTCACAAAATGATTAATGAAAAACTAAAAGCATTTGCAGAAAAAAATAGAGATGGCCTATTAATATCAGGAACAATGTGTGAATTAATTTTCATGCAATCACCCTCTTGTTACATTCACACATAACTGAATGTGTGATTTGATTTTAATATACAATTTATATGACCTTTTTAAACTAAAGACATTTCTATATGACAGATTGTAGGAGGAGTGATGTTAACCAAGATTAAAGATTCACAGTTTGATAATTTAACCTGAAAATATTTAAGTTGTCAATATTTAGATTATAAAATCTTTACTACAACTTAGCTTACAGAACGATTAATTTATATTTAATTTTTCTTTT
>NC_022026.1:4150394-4153459 GCF_000317375.1 Microtus ochrogaster | reverse complement strand
AAAAAAAAATTCTGATAAAGAAATCATAAAATGAACCGGAGTGTTTTAAGGAGTGACAATGGAGAATGGGTGTGGATACAATGAAGATACACTGTATGAAATTGAATTGAAGATTGAATAAATAAAGATGTTTCTAAAAGACAATATAAGGAATATATTAGAGAAGAAACTATTCATTAGTCACTTATTATAGGCATTTGATTAATTTTAAGTCTTTTTATTAAACAATATTCATGAAAAAAATGGTATAAGACTTAGAGCAACATTAATATATAAATACAATATAGACATTTACATATTGCCACTACTGCTGTTGGTTGTGATTTTACTCTGTTATCTAGGTATCTGAGATTAGTCTAGTTGCTGATTTCTGGATCTGTTGGGCAGGTATTTTGTTCCTAGTTTTCTATTTCCTCCCTGGATTTTCAGATAGTGTGACAGCTGTGTGTTGGCTGTTTTCCTGGCTTGCTCAGATGGTGTGTTAACAAGAAATGACTGGTGATTTTGGTGGCTGAGATTCTGGGATAAGTTGGGAGACGGAACATTGGAGTAGGTCTTTGTGATGTATTGGGTTTGAGAACAGAGAGAAACAGGAGAGCACAGCAAGTTTTCTGCTGCAGAGCTGACGAGAATGAGACTGGGGGAAATTATATCTCAGGAACAGTAGGAGAGGTATGAGGTATGGGTTCACCACCAACTTACTTCTTGCCTAGGAGGAACAATCCTCGGAGTAGCAGAGAGTGCCTCCTGGGGTTAGGGGCTGGGATAAAACTACCAATTTGGGGGAGGGAAATAGGAGGACATTGTCTGTGGAAATTCACAAACAGTCCAGGTTGTTGTTAAGACAAAAGTTTGCTCTCCCCAAACTGACAGTGGGGGGCCCCACAAACTCCTAACAACTTATTAAATATGGAGAAGTCAAACTGGTGCCTATATGATACCTTCACTCATAGATTCTTGTTTCTTTGGTGTGCAAGGTACTCTGTAGACTACTTATGGAGAAATGTGGTCACCAATCCAGCCACAAAACCTCTGACTTTGTCCTGCAATTTGTTTGCCTGTGAAATATACTAGATAATGATGGCACAGAACTCATGGGAGTAGCCACCTAATGTCTGATTTGACTAAGGACACACTCCACTCCACCAGAAGAAACCCATGACACTACTTAGGTAACCAAGAAGCAGAGATTAGATAGTCCAGAATCCTGGAGTAAACCAGTCACTATTTCTCTAAAATTTTTAAAAAAAGTATCAATCAAATGACTTCCTAATGGTATTCTGCTATACACAATGATCATTTGAGTTTCTTTCTCTGTCAATAGGTGGGAACAGGTGTAGAGATCCACAGAAAGAAACTATGGGAAGAGAGCGTCTAAATGGGAGATCTTCATGAGGTTTCTCCCATCAAAGCTGAAGGAATTTTTGAGGGAGAGTAGAAAGATTGTAAAAACCAGAAAGGATGGAGGACACCAGAAGGACAAGGCCCTCTAAATCAACTGAGCATACCTCATATGCGCTCACAGAGACTGAAGCAGCAAGCCCCAGGCTTAGATGGATCTTCACCAGGTTCTCTATTTATATATTACAGCTGTTAGATTAGTATTTCTATTTGACTTCTGAGTGTGAGCACAAGAGGGTCTCTGATTCTTGTGCCTGCTCTTGGTACTCTTTTCCTCTAATTCGGTTGTCATGCCCAACTTCAATATTATAGTTTTTGCTTTATCTTCTTATATTTTATCATGTCATGTTTGGTTGTTAACTTTTAGAAGCCCGTTCATTTCTAGTGAGAGATAAACTTTAGATCTGGAGGGGAGAGAAAATGTAGAGGAACTTAGAGGAGTAGAAGGAGGGTAAACTAATTAGAATATATTGTGTGAGAAAGGAATCTACTTTCAATAAAAGGGAAAAATGGGGGGAGGGCAAGGATGTTTAGAAGACAGTTTGCCATTATATCCACTTAGCAAGAGATTAGTAGAACCCTTTATATAGCCCTAAGACCTCCCTAACCATGGAGTTGTGTTGAAGTTTAGAATAAAGAAAGTGAACTTCTCCTATGGAGCACATCTCAAATCAAATCATTGTTTGGATTTTTTAATTCACCCAGTGCCATGCCACTATTGTACTAGTAGTTTCATCTTGTTTAGTGTTTTTTTTTTTGTTGATGTTGTATCTCAGCAAGGTAAGACTATTGTTAATATTTCTCTTTCAGCATCCTGCATGTCATCTACAAACATGAAAATCAACCAGTATTAAAGAAGTTTCCCACTAATTCTGACCTGACTTTCTATATTATACAAAGTTTATAGGTTTTTTTTTCTATCTCACAGTTGCTGTCTCTGTATTTATCAGATACATCAGCCTCTATTATGCCAAGATACACTCATTCCATCCATAATATCTCCATGGCATTCATCATGAAGGCATGTTGAATTTTGTCAATGGCTTTTTGTCATATATTGAGATAGTTTGTGACTTTTATTCTTAAGGTCATTCATGTGATAAATTATGGTTATTGATATTTTTATAATTTTATCTATATATGGTACTATTATTACTGTATTTCTGGATCCATAAAATATTTTGGAAGGGTTTCTTCATATTTTGTTTTATAACACAAATATAGAAGCATTGGTTTTAGTTCTACTTTAAAGGACAGAAAGAAATCTTCAGTGAGACCATATAGTTCTGGGCATGTTTTAGTTCTGAAAATTTTAATTATTGCCAAAATTATGTTGGTTTTTTTGAGCATTAGATAAATTTTTAGGGCACCTTGGTTTAATTTTAGTAGTTCATATGTACCCAGGATTTGATACATTACCTTTAGAATATCTGACTTGGTAGAATGTAAATAAATTATGTCCTTATGACTTTCTGAATTTCTTTAAGGTCTGTCTTCTCTTTTGATTTTGCTTAAACTGGCTAAAGTATGTTAATAATTTTTATTTTTCCAAAGAATCAACACTTAATTTTAATGAAAAAAAATTATTTTGTTGCTATGTGGTGCATATCTGTCCTGATGTACTTATTTCTTTTTGTCTCTTTTGGATTTATTTGCTCTTGCTT
>NC_022026.1:4147234-4150294 GCF_000317375.1 Microtus ochrogaster | reverse complement strand
AGCTTTTGGTTCCTGTCCTGGAACTAGCTCTTCTAGACCAGGCTGGCCTCGAACTCACAGAGATCTGCCTGCCTCTGGCTCCCGAGTGCTGGGATTAAAGGAGTACGCCACCACCGCCTGGCCAGGGCAGCCACTGCCCGGCCTTAATTTTTCTATTTGCACATTAGTATATAAATTTTTCACGGTTCTTTGATAACTTCTCTTGCCATTATAAAATTGTATAATTTCAAATGATTTTTATCCAATGATTTGAATGTTTCCCTATGTATATTCCACATTTATTTTGTAATTGCTGTTTCCTTCTCCCATACTCTGAAATATAAATGGATGTACTTTTCACTGTTTGTTAATGGAACAAAACAGGTACATTGCTGACTCTTAAGGCTACATTCATATTTTGATGTAGGAGGTTCTTCTGTCTATGTGTTGCTTTCATTGGTTGAATAAAGAAACTGCCTTGGCTTTTTTTTAATTTTTTTTATTTTTTGTTTTTTTCGAGACAGGGTTTCTCTGTGGCTTTAGAGCCTTTCCTGGAACTAGCTCTTGTAGACCAGGCTGATCTCGAACTCACAGAGATCCGCCTGCCTCTGCCTCCCGAGTGCTGGGATTAAAGGCGTGTGCCACCATCTGCCTTGGCTTTTTGATGTGGCAGAACTTAGGTAGGTGTAGTTGACAGAACAGAATGCTGGGAGGAAGAAGGGCAGTGTGGCAGATGCCAGGAAGCTCCTGCCTGAGACTGACACTGGTTAGATTCTTTCCCAGAAAGCCACGACATTGTGGTAATATACAAGTTACTAGAAATTGGTTAAAGCTTAGATGTGAGAGTTAGCCAATTAGAGGCTATAGATAATTGGCCAGGCAGTGTTTAAATGTATACAGTTTTGTGTGGTTATTTCGGGTGTAAGCTAGCCAGGCAGGACGGAACAAGGGGCCCGTTCTCACAACAATATTTGATCATTTTTGCGTGTTTTATTTTTATTAAGTACCAGCAAAAAGGTTATAAAAACCTAACTAACCACTTGAAAGATATCAGAAAATGGAAAGGGCTGTAATGGTAACATATGACACAAAAGCAGATGACTAAGATTTGAACTATGGCACTAAATTACATAACTATTAACCTTAAAAGGCTATGTAGCAAAGATCTACAGGTAACCAAGTAAATCTGGGAGCATAAGAGGCTATCTTCCCGAGGGAAGAACAAACCATTTGGTTTTCCAATGCTACAAATGTTCACTATGTTCATTTTCTCTTTGGTCCAACCCCTTCTTTCACTAATATCCTGTCCAAAATCCCCTAATTGTCTCAAGTTTGTTTCATTTCTACTTTCTTTGTATGCTTTTCTTATTTTAAAACCATTCAATTATTATTTTATTTCTATGCATATTTCTGTATGGGAGCAAGTGCCCATGTAAAGGTTAGAAGAGAGCAAAGAACTTCCAGGAGCTGAACTTACATGTCATAACATGCAGCCCAATTGAATGATGAAAATTAAACTCTGGTCCTCTGGAAAAAGCAGTAAGTACTCCCTCATCAAGATAAGTTTTAGAAACTTCACAGTTCATAATTTCTTTTTCTTTGTTTATTTTCAAGGACAAGAAGGGGAATATGCAGGTAATACATTTTGGCTCATCAAAGGTGGAAATACTTTTTTTCTGTTCTCAGTGTAGAAACGTTTTAATGATCACTTAAATATGAGCAGTATGAGTGAAATGTTTTCATATATTCAAGTTTATAATGGGGCAAAATAGCCTGAAGAATATTTTTAATTTTAAAACATAGAAACAAATTAAAGTAATACATTAAAGTTAATATAAACATCTCAAAGATTTCTTTTCTAATTCTGGGAAAATTAGACACACTTAGCTCTGAAAGAAACATTGCACAATGGGAGTGAAAATCCATTTATAGTAAAAGGAAAATTATGTAAAATATATACTGCATAAAGCATTGTTTCAGATAATAAATATTTCCATTGAATGAAATTTTATAAGAAATATTTTGAAAATGTAACATGATACATTATTGGGAGAATCAAATCATTATATTAGTAATTATTAAAATTTCAAAGTGTTTTCATTTTTAAATTGAACTACTAATGCGATTTTATTATAAATAGACAGTCACTGGAAAATGGAAAAGAAACAAGTCATTGAATAATGTACCAGTTATAAGTGTTTCAATGGACTGTTCACCATGCATAAACAAAACTGACTGACTATAAATAAGTAAACTTCTTGGTGCAATTGTTCTCTTTACTTAGGGGCACAAATTATGAATTACTATTTCACTGAATGGTGAGGACCAATGGTTGATGCATGTCATATAGCACCAGAAAGAAATTTAAATGGTGAATGCATATTTTAGAGTGGGAAAACAGCGTCTTGAGACTGTCAAGGAATACTCTTTGCGAAAATGTATTTCATGACAGAAGTACTATTAAAATAGTAATTAACACATAATCTCTTTCAAATCTAATTTGTGGTTTGGATAATTTAGCTTAATAATCTCATTTTTATAGTCACATTTTCAAATATCTTATAGAAAGTTTTCTTGACTCGGTAAGATTTTCTTATATGAACATTTATAATTTCACGTTATCTAGATTGTGATGAGGCACCACCATTCTGAAGTTTAAAGAGAGTGTTTCTTTTAAAATTCCTAAGTTATAATTTTGTGGAGGATAGAAATGACAGTTAAGGGTTATCTATAAACAGATTTTTGATAGTTTTTAATTTTAATTCTTCCTCATCTACATATCTGTATTGGGATATCACATGACATTTTCTTCAAATATGAGTACCTGAAAAGCCAAAAAAAAACCCAAAACAAAACAAACAAAAAAAAACAGTGACTAGGTCACATAAGCATGTATTATTTTGATCTATAAGTATTCATTCGTGGAGTGAAAAAAATCATATTTGGAACCTGTTATCATATTTGAAGAAAGTTGGACAAAGAACCTTAAAAAAATATAGGCTATGGATATAGTGGGGAAGGCCTTGGATTTTCCACAGTGCACTCTCTGAGGATTGGACTGGGAGGGTATGTGGAGGGAGT
>NC_022026.1:4127401-4139659 GCF_000317375.1 Microtus ochrogaster | reverse complement strand
TTATTTCGGGTAAAGCTAGCCGAGTGGCGGGAAGCAGCCCGCCGCTCTTATTACTACATTATTCCTGAATAAATCTCATGTACTTCTAAGAAGAATTTTGTATTCTGAAGTATTTGGGTGGAATACTCTATAAGTAACTGTTAAATTCATTTGATCTATGGTGTCTTTTGTCTCCACCATTTCTGTATATTTTAGATGATATGTCTCTTGACAAAAGTAGGTTCGTGAAGTAATCTTCTTTTACTGAGTTGGAGATAACTGATTATTTATATCTAGTAGTGTTTGCATTATGAAATTGGAGGTATATGTTTTCAGGTCATAAGGTCATACACATTTAGAATTGCAATGTATTGGTCTACCTGTATTAGTCTCCTAATGAGTATTATTTGCCCTTCTTTGTCTCTCTGGTTTATGTTAATTTGAAGTTTTCAAATATTAAAATAGTGGTGTATGCTTGTATCTTAGTTTCTGGTTTTGAATACCTCTATTGATGCTTTCTAAAAAAGTTTTTATCAATGAGAGTGTAGTATAATTTTTTGGAGGATAGTGAAATTAAAGAAGAAAATATTCTATTTGCACATCTGGTCTGCTACTTTGTTCTTTCTTATTGGGAATTAAGATCATTAACAGTCACTGTATAATAGAAAAATGGGACTTAATTCCTGTCATTTTGTTTATTTTACACTAATGATGCATTAGTAACTCCTTTGCTTCTCAAGTGTATGGGTTTTGTTTTGTTTTGTTTTTTTGAGACAGTGTTTCTTGCTTTGAAGTCTGTCCTGGAACTAGCTCTTGTAGATAAGGCTGGCCTCGATCCACCTGCCTCTACCTCCTGAGTGCTGGAATTAAAGGCATGTGCCACTACTGCCCAGATGCTTGTCAAGTGTTTTAATATCATATACTATTTCTCTGTACAGTTTTTAGTGCATTTATCTTTCTCTTCAGCCAACAGTGTTCTTTCCAGTATCCTCTAGTGTTCAGTTACTTGTCATAAATTCCTTTAGCCTGTTTTGATCATGGAAAATATTTCATGTTTCCTTCAATTTTGAAAGATAATTTTTTTTGACTAAAGTAGTTTTGATAGGCAACTATAGAATTTCAGTACTAGAAGCATTTGTTTCCCAAATCTTCTAGCTTTTTTTCCATTGAAAAATCAGCAGTATAATAGATAAGTCTTTGCATGTGATTTATTCCTTTTATTTTACAGCTTTTGGTACCATTTTTTATTCTGTACATTTGGCTTCTCTTATATAATTGACATGGTTGTTTATTTTCTGATTTTGTGTATTATGTATTATGTGCCTCCCATCCTTTGATGAGCAGCACTTTCTTTATATTTGGAAAACTTTCTTTTATGTTTCTACTATATAAATATATAAAGAGAGCATATATATATACATATCTATATCTATATCTATATCTATATATATATATATATATATATATATCTTACCTTATTGATAGGAGCTATACTTTTTTAAAAACATAATTCTCACATATTTATCTTTTTGTATCCAAAGTATCTCACTATTATGTTTATGATTGTATTTTTATTGATATTTTCTTGGATGAAATGATTCGTTTCCTACATATCAAATGACTGCTTAATCCAAAAAAATTCTCTTCTCACTTCAGCAGCACATATAGTAAAATTGGAACCATACAGAGAAGATTAGCAAGGGCCCTGTGCAAGGATGACACACAGATTCGTGAAGCATTCCATATTTTAATTAACAATCACTTGTCATTAATATCACATTATCTTAATATCAATGGACTCAATTCATCTATAAAAAGACAGAGGCTAAGAGAATGGATACAATAACAGAATCCAGCCTTCTGTTCTATAAAAGAAACACAACTCAACCTCAAAGACAGACATTGCCTCAGAGGTCTTGGGTAAAAAAAAAAATTCCAATCAAATGGACCTAAGATACAAGCAAGTGTAGTTATCTCAGTTTCTAACAAAATAGACTTAAAACTAAAATAAATCAGAAGAGATGGAAAAGGACACTTTATACTCATAACAGGAACAATCCATCAAGATGTAGCATCAGTCATGAACATCTATGACCCTAATACATTCAGAATATAAATGCACTATATTTTGTAAGAAAACCAGTGTCTTTAGTCACCATTCTTGGAGTGAGAAAATGAATGGAGAGAAACAAAACATGAAACTAGAAAATATGATGAAAAATGATGAAGGCATATTCCACACAGAGAGAAAGAAGCAGTCAAAACCATACATACAAAGTTTTGGAAATTCCAGAACTTAAGTGATACCAGGTGTTATGAATTCTATCAACATTTTCAGGGCAAAAAGAAACTTAAAGATAATTAAGAAAACTAGAAAAGGTGTTATGCAGGGTGATAATTATTAAGTAAGTTCCTCATCAGTTGGTAATATGATTAACTTCAAAGAATTGTACCTGAAAACTAAGCTAGACACCTTTTCCTCATTCTCAAAAATATACTATATGCTAGATAGACATTGAGAAGATACACATGGGGTGTGTTAAGCATAACTAGAGGTCTAGACCATGAGAACAGAATGTTAATGACATAAATCACATGGAGTGGCAGAGATGAAGAGTTTTGTAAATTCAGCTATAGAATGGATTATTCAAATACAATGGAGAAGTCCAGGCCCAGATCACTGCCTAGGGTCATGTCTGTGGTTGTGGTTCTGCAGTGGCCAGGGTCTGAGTTCATGTCCATAGTTCCTGTTACGACCAAGGGCTCTGCACAGCATCTGGTTGGTCACCTGAGAACATATTGTTGTTTGAGGGCCATGCTGCCACCAAGGCCAGGGTGCCAAGCTTCTGAGGGCCATGCCTGGGCCCATGGTCCCACTACAGCTGGGGTCCGTGATAATATCCATGGCCTGTGTTAATACAGGGGGTCACTGGAACCATGTTGTACTGAGCTAGCCCTGCCCTTCTCTGGCCCTAGATAGCTGGCTCAGCCCCTTGTTGATATTGCAGCAGTAGAACTAGACGCGTCCTTAATGGGAGAACTGGCCCCTACAATTGGGAAAGATGGCCACATCCTTCATCACAGGTATAAACCTCACCTGGGCAGAACACTAGAGCTGTCCCTGTTTTGGGGGTGCAGGTGAGGCAACACTAAAACCATGAAAGCAGGAGAGCTGACCTTGCTCCCTCAGGGTCTGCCATGGGATGACATGGATGAGGGAAATATACTTTTCCCTTTTTACTCAGGATCACAAGATTGGGAAAGCTAGCCCTGAGCTTCACCAGCAGCAGCACACTAGAGATTGGGCTCTGCACCCTGTCTGGGCAGAACACTAAATCGGTCTGACCCTGTTGTGGGGATGCAACTGAGCCAGCTCTCAGAGCATGAGAGTAGCAGAGTAAACTCTGATCCCCTCATCTGCCATGTGGTGGAATGGGTGAAGGAAACATGCCTTCAATACCACCCAACCATGTATCCCGCAGTACCTGCAGCAGATGAGAGAGCTGACCCAAGGGTCATAAGAGTGATAGAACTATTTCTGGCCCTCACCAGCTGCAGCACACAAGAAAGTGATCCTTGCACACTGCCAGGGAAGCACACTAGAGCTGACCATGTTGGCCAGGGTTGCAGGTGAGCCAGCCCTGAGTGTTTGAGAACAAGAGAGCTGACACTACCTTGTAACTGGAGGTTTCTTTCCTTGCCATCAGTTACCCAATAACCTCTCTGAGGCTTAGTATTAATTATAAACTATTTGACCTACTAGCCCAGGCTTATTATTAACTAGCTCTACCCACTTAAAATAACCCATTTCTATTCTATATTTTACCATGAGGTTTGTGGCTTGCTTTCCCAGAGGCTGTTGTCATCTCTCTCTTCTCTTTCCCTGCATCTTTTCTTGTATTTCACAGAAGGCTCTATTCTACCTACCTATTAGCCAAATCAGCTTCTTTATTAACCAATGACAATAAGACACATTTGCAGCATACAGAACGGCATGCCACATCACCTCCTCCAATGCGCCTTACAGCAATCAAGAGAGAGGGCCCTGTACCTTCCCTGGGCAAAACAGTAGAGCTGGCTGGCCTTGGCAGTATGGGTGTGGGTGAGTGGAACTGAGAATTTGAGAACAGAAGAAATGGAACTGTTCCTTGATGTAGGCTACATTGGTTAAGTTAGCCAAGGCAGTGCTGGAAAGCTTACCTGGGTAGAGATGATGATGTACAGCTGACAGGCGAACCAGTCCAGGTGACACCCAGGCCCTAGAACCATCTCTGTAAGTTGGCATATCCCAACACCTACCTCATCTATGAACTATAGGAGCATGTGAAGGGGATGGACCTACAGATCTAAAACCAAAGAATTTCTAAGACACAGGACAATAACAGGATATCCAAAATGAGTCGCAGCAAGAGCTTCCAGTATCAATGCTATAGCAGAAGTCAGAGGCCTTCAGCCCAAACCATTTCTCCAATGACTCATGGCAATGAACAGTTACTTGCAAGTAAAGATGCATGGACTAAAGGGCAAAACGTGTAACTGAACAGGCAACACTACAGCTTCCATGATGAGATTCTTCTCCTTTTTTTTTGTTTTGTTTGTAATATTTGATGTTTGGTTTTACTTTTAAATTTAGTTTTATTTTGGTGGGGGCAGAGGAAGAAAACAAGGGAATGGGGATATAAGTGGAATCAGAATGCATGATGAGAAATAAAAAAGAATCGAAAGTTAAAACCTTTAAAAGAGAAAAAAGTTATACTGTAGGTATTTTGCAACGTAGGAGAAAAGTCATACAATCTCTATAGTTCATATTTGAAGTTACTTTGAATACTAATTAACAAATATGATAAGTTCAATGACATATTAAAGCATTTTTACATGATATTTTCATTCATTCATACTTTAATTAAAAAATTCTATATAGAAAATAATCTGATGGGCAGAGGTGGATGATACAAAGTTTAAAAATATAAAAACTGAAATCTGTATTCATGTCTAATGAAATAATGCAGGTAAAAACATGATTTAAATATATAGCATACCAGAATTTTCTGCAGCATGGGAGACAGACACAGAATCCTCTCATGGGCTTTAATTTAAAACAAGAATCATTAGCCTTTACTGCTGGATGTTATGAAAGCATACTTTAATAAATGATATCACACATGGGCATTGTCTTAGAATATAATGTCTTCGTGCCTTGTGTAATGCCTAAAACCATATGCAGTTGGTTACCATTGAGTATGTGCTGCTAAGTGGGATAATGAGCATTACAAACATGATATATTTTTAATTGTCAAAACAAAGATAGCAGAGTAGCATAGATGTCATAACAATCAGATATTATGTATTGTTATTCTTTTTAAATCTTTTGCTTGTAGAAATCATAAACACAATTAATCTGTAAATTTCTTGTATCTGTGGCAGTGAATATAATTAATCCAAAGGCTTTCTTTTCTTTCATCAACGCATTTAAGAAACTTTTTGGTTTACAACATGGAAGAGACAATGATACAGGTTATTGTTCATGAATCACCTTCAGTTTAAATGAAGCCAGTCTGCTAGCATTTCAAGCATCAGTGTACCCATTAGCATTCCCATGTAATTATGTGCATATATCTAGATACAAATTGCCTTGTCCAAGTTTATACTCAGACATGACTTACTACATGTCAGGGAGTCCATAACTCTCCTCTGTAAAACACACAAAAATCTATTTTCATTAACAAGAGCCTTAGTGTGCACTGCAATGAAAAATACAAAGTTCCTATATGGAAAAAAATTTCCACTTATTTATTTTTTTAATATAGAATAAGAAGGAACATCACTAGCATGAAGAAAAGAAAGGCCAACACACAGTATATATATGTATATATACATATATATACATATATACTTAATACATAATATTCATATACATATTATACATACATATATACATAATATTCATTATTTTTCAAAATATGGATAAGAATAATGAAAGGTCATTTAAACAGATTATTCAAATAGTTGCCTTGACAGTGACAGCAGTTGAGGGTTTACTTTAACAAAGAAAACAAGTGTTTAGAACAATTCTTATATTCTGAATAGTGATCAAGAAGCCTTTAAATTGTCAAATAGTCATGTTACTGTGTGTATATTTGTACTTTCTTTTCTTATGAATATGGAGAGAAAACCATATATACCAAAGGACTGATTTTTCTGTGTTTTGTAAACATTTTAAACATATTGTAGATGACTTAGTGAGAAAACACATTCATATAATTACATACTTCACCAAGTCACCAAACAAAATGTATAGATTTCAGTCTTTCATAGTAAGGTAGATGTAACTCCTTCAAACTATGTGCAGTTTACATTGAAGAAAGTATACTAGATATTGTAAAAAGGATTTGAAGTCATAAGGGAGATTGTTTTGAGTAGAAAAAAAAATTGAGAAGTTGAAGAATTGATAGACTATTCAAACAGTAGAGGGAAATGTCAGAAAAAGATAGATAGTATAGTATTATAGTCTGATAGATGCAAAAATATGTGAGCATAAAATATTTTTAATGTCTATGCATACATTTGAATCTTAGTACATCTATGCATTTGTCCAAATGCATGATACCATTGTGGGTCTTCACAGACAAACAGCTGGTTGTCCTTAAATCCTGTCACTCTATTTCATATACTTTGTGCTATATATTTATCAAAATGTTCTTTCTCAAACTTACTTATTACTTGGATAAAAGACATTATATGTTAGAATATGAAATTTTCTTTTAAAATGAAGAAAATTATTAATAAAGGTATCATTGTATATGAAGGCTATTTATAGACAAAATAGTTGATAATATTTTATACTACTTCTCAATGTTTTCAAAAACAGTGGAATATTTTACAAACTGTGTTTTTTAGTTATATTCAAGACAGAGTTTCTCTGTGTAGCCCTGGCTGTCCTGGAACTAGGTCTTGTAGACCAGACTGGCCTCAAACTCACAGAGATCCGCCAGCCTCTGCCTCTTGAATGCTGGGACTGAAGGTACGTGCCACCACTGCCAGTCTTAATTTTTTTGAGTAAGTAAAAATATATTCACTTACAAAAAATGTGAAACTTGAAATATATATCTAATATTTTAAGCATATTTCTGTTAGAAACAAGAACTGCACATGATGGATATGAAGATTGTGTTCCTTCTGATTTTATCAGTGTTTTCCCTAAATTACATTTCTGCTCTGTTACTGAATTTTACACTTTCTAAGCCATATCCTGAAAATTCAGGCTGTGACTCTTATGATGTCACTAAGGTCCCAGATTGATATCTTGGCTTATTTTCACCCATGAGTCCAACTGCTTGCAAGAGCAACACCTAAATAATGCTTGCTCCTAAGTCAATTATTTGAAAATAGAACCTATAATGTGAGATTTACTATGATACTTTTAACTTTGTAGTGAATTGAAGTGTTTGTAGCATCTGTAAAATTGACTGATAGTTTCTCATGCTGCCAGCAGCTCTACAGAGAATAAGACTTTTATGTTCTGAAAAGCAGCAAGGTCAAATAACTACAAAAGGTAGACTGGAAATGCTACTTCCGATTTTGCAGAAATACCGAAAGCATGTTATACAAATGCTTTGCTTCAAAGAAACAAACATATGTGGGAAGAAGGAAAATGTTGGCAGAAGGAGAGAAAGACAAGAACACACTTATACACTATATCCTGGTTTGAATAAATAAATATATGTAAATTAATTGAGATAATCTAGGTGATAATAGCTTTTGATATGTTATTTTAGAAAAAAAAGGGCATTATGTTTCACTACAGCAGGTGCAAAAAATATGTTGCCATATATAAGAAGCAATTACACAAGATTGTACTAGTCCAAAATGGTTGATTATTTAATATTCATTTCTTCATTTAATAGAACTGAAACTGAACTGTCAAATTTGCATGAGAAAGTACTTGATGTGGAATTAGAGTTTAAATTCTTCCTTCTCTTAACATCATTTTTAAGTAACTGAAATTTTATCCTATGAATAACTGGTAAATTGCACCATTTCTTCCACTAAGAATCAGAGAAGTAAGCCCTGTATAGACTTCTCTCTACTATATCAAATATTTTTCTATTGTAGTATTGCTTCTTATCAGCATGCTGCCCACATTTTTTTCATATGGGTTTATTACTACTTTGAAAATAAATTATGGAATCTATTCCCCTAAGAATGTAATTTAAAAAGTCATCACCTACTTTCTTTCTATTCTTTTCAAGAGTTCTTAAATTAGGCAATAACTACTCTTTAGTAATATTCTTAATTTCATCAAGTAGACACATGTTATATTGTGTGAGGTAATTGTTGATAGACAAATTTGTCCATTCATTTGATTCTGATTCCCATGGTATTACAATAATTGCATTGCACATTAGTTAGATTCAAGATAGGCCTGTGGGGCTCCTCTACTGAGAATTTTAATTAAATTTGTTCTAAATTAAAACAATCATTGCTGCAACATTTGTCAGACCTGCTTTGAAGGCTTGCTTGGAACATAGAAGGCAATGTATGATCAGTTTAAGTACAACAGGAATCAAGAACTAAGCAGTAAATGATATGATTTATTGGGAAGTTATTTATGACACACATTATACCTGGAATTATGATAATGAACAATCCCATGGGAGGATTATGGGATATTATATAATATCAGGGAAAATATCGTTAGTGTTATTATGCAATTATATGCTTCCCCTGCAAACAAATCAACATATACAAGAAGAAAAGATAAACATATCACAAATTTAAATGATACTATATTGTCAAAGTTTGATTCTGTTTTAAGCCTTAAATACATGCTTATTTATAAAATAATTCTCTGTGAACTTTTCATCATTTGTTGACATAGTCTCATAGCAGCTTTCTTCATCTAGTTCAAAGATTTTATGTTTTCTTTTTCTATGCTTGGTTCTGTAAAGTTTTTCTTAAAAGTAAGACCTATTACTCAAATTGTAGTAATATATGAATGAATAATAAGGGTTAATTTATTATCTTTTCAGAAAAGTATGTATTCAGACAGAATATGTAAGTCCTCTTAGCTTTATCTAAAATTATGAATCCAAAAGTTTTATATTTTTTTGACCTATATTCTTTTGGAATATCCTGTCCTGGCTACAAATCAATCATTTTTATACTAGCATTTTATACATTCAAATAAAGTTTACCTGATTTATATGAAATAATATATTATAATTTTATTTTATGTGTAAAATGTTTGTATCAGAAAATAGAAAAAAGCAATAATAAATTAATTTTAAGGCATTTCATGGGAACATAATAAGTAAAAATTACATAGCTCTAGTGACCACACACTGTGATTTCAGCACTAAGAACAATAAAATAATGATACTCTTTTTTTATTTGTTTATTTTTTTTAGACAGGGTTTCTCTGTGGTTTGGGAGCTTGTCCTGGAACTAGCTCTTGTAGTCTCGAACTCACAGAGATCCGCCTGCCTCTGCCTCTCGAGTGCTGGGATTAAAGGCGTGCGCCACCACCGCCCGGTGATACTCTTTCTTTTTAATAACAAGATGACAAGACAAAACTAAATGAACAAAGTTTCCAATGAGCTACTTATGTTGACCAAACATTTTAAAAATACTTTCAAATTAGTTTATTTATATCCAAGCCCTATCTTAGTTTTAACTCACATCTTCTGTCTAGTCTTATTATTTATACTAGATATGTAATTTTATGTAGACAAAATCATTGAAGTTGTCCCCTTTACCTTGGTTATATTAGAGATAAAACACTAAACAGACATTTTGTGGAAAGCCTTTTTTCCCAGATATATTCTCGGCCATTCTGGATTGAATGGGAATGTGGATGAAATAAAATGTCCAAATTATTTTTCACACTCCCTTCTTTTCATTGAACCTTTATTCTAAATTTCAAACAATAGATTAGTACATGTAAGAGTTAATCTGTTGTGACATATATCACATGATATTAAAGAAAATAAGTTTAGAGTCTCATTTTGTAATCTATAATAGTTACTAAGAGTTGAATTATATCCTTTCCAAATCCATCACTTGAAGCTATGTTAAAACCCCATTGTATCTGTAGATGAAGATAGTATCTTCAGGATGTAATTAAGGTTAAGTAAAGTCACAAAGGGAAATTTATCTATTTTTCTTTTTTTAATTAAAATTGCTTTTTATTATACATACAAACCCCAGTTCTCCATCCCAACTCCCATCCACTCCTTCTTGGGTAGTCAACAAGGTCTGGCATAACAAAGTGAGGCAGGACCAAGACATTCCCTCCGATATCAAGGCTGAACAAGGTATCCTACCATAGGAAATGAGCTCCAAAAAGCCACTTCATGAACCTGGGATAGGTCCTGGTGCCACTGCCAGGGTTCCCTCCACACACATCAAGCCACATAACTGTCACTCACATTCAGAGAGTCTAGTTTGGTTCTGTGGAGGTTCCCAGCTCTCAGTCCATTGTCTGTGAGCTCCTACTAGCTAGGGTCAGTTGTCTCTGTTGTTTCCCCCATTCTGTTCTTGATTTTTCATTTCTTGTCATATAGGTCTTTCACTTGGTTTGTTAGAGTTACACCACTGTATTTTCTGTAATTTGTGGATATTGTAAAGGTTTCTCTAATTTATCTCTCAGCCCACATACCATTTGTATATAGGAAGGCTACTGCTTTTTTTAGTTGATCTTGCATGCTGCTGCATTTCTGAATCTGTTTATCAGCTATAAAAGTTCCATAGCAAGATTTTTGGAGTCATATATATATTCTCATATCATCTTCAAATAGTAAAACTTTGGCTTCTCCCCTTCCAAATTGTATCCCTTTGATCTTTTTGTTGTTGTCCTATTGCTCTAGGTAGAACTTTCAGTACTATATTGAACAGATATGATATGGAGAGACTGCAGAGCCTTGTCTTGTTCATGATTTTTGTGGAATCAATTTGAGTTCCTCTCCATTTAGTTTTATATTGACTTTTGGCTTGTTGTACATTGCTTTATTATGTTTAGGTAAATTCTTTGAATTTCTTGTATATTCTGTGATCTCTCCAAGACGTTTATCATGAAGGTGTATTGAATTTTGACAAAAGGCTTTTTCAGCATCTACTGAGATAATCATTTTTTCTTTCAGTTTACTCATATGGTGAATTACACTGACATATTTTCATGTGTTAAATAATTCCTGCATCTCTGACTTGATCATGTTGGATGATTCGTTTGATGTGTTTTTGTAGCTGTCACCATTCTCCATTTTCGAGATTTCTTTTTAACAATAAATACAGGAGAATTCCAAGGGCTGGTTGTTTCTTCATTATTGCCAGCATCCAGTTGCTCCTGTACCAGCTGTTTTAAAGCCTGTAGTTTGTCTTCAATTAAAAGGCCATTGTTTAATCCCTATGGGTTTCTTGCTTAACCATTTAAAAGGCAAGGTTGTTAGTACCTCTGAAGGTTTTGTAGTTGCTTTGCGTTATTGTACAGCTGGAAGCAAGTCTAGGAGACATTGTCCCCTATCCCAATAAAGTTTGCCCTCAAGGTTAAGGACACCATTTCAGGGTTGATTATTTCTCACATAGGGTTGGGGTTGAGGTGGAAATTAAGTAGGCCTAGAGATCTCAAAAAGAAAAAAGATTGAATGTGATAATAGGTAATTTATTGTAAACTTATTCACACTAATAATAATAATAATAGTAATATAATTAAATGATGGAGGAAGGTCATTGGTTAAAAAAATAAAGAAACTGCTTGGCTGGCCCTCATAGGTTAAAACATAGGTAGGAGGAGTAAACAGAACAGAACGCTGGGAGGAAGAGGAAGTAGGCTCAGACTCGACAGCTCTCCTCTCTGGGGCAGATGCCTCAGAGAGACGACATGCTCCCATCTCCAGGGCGGATGGGAGAGCTCTGCTCTCTGAGGCACACGATGAAGCTCTGATGCACGATGGACGTAGGCTAGAATCTCCCTTTTAAGCCACCTCGTGGGCTACACTAGAAATGGGCTAGTCCAGGTGCGAGAGTTAGCTGAGAAGAGCTAGATAAAAATGGGCCAAGCAGTGTTTAAAAGAATAGTGTCCATGTAATTATTTCGGGGCATAAGCTAGCCAGGCGGCTGGGGTGCTGGGGATGCAGCCCCACTGCTCTTATTACTACAAATGGCGCCCAGGCGTGTGGATAACTGAGTAGACAGAAAGCCTGAAAAAGCTTGGAAAAGAATAGAGTAGAGCATGTTTCTTGTGGCAATTTCTTGGGTCTGCTCTGCTTGCTAGAGGCAAGCAA
>NC_022026.1:4108559-4125003 GCF_000317375.1 Microtus ochrogaster | reverse complement strand
CTCTTATTACTACAATTAAAACTTGTGAGCTATTATTTATATACAATTTACATTGGTATAGATTTTTTCATACTGGTACAAGGTAAAATTATATTTCTTATATTGAATATGCAACTCTTTCTGTTTATAATAGTCATACACCTATGCAAATTTATTTTGTTAGATTGTATGAATGCATGTTTCTACCTCTGCTTAAGACATTTTGTATGTTGATATAATTTTAGAATATATTTATCATATTGCATTATATATATTTCTAACTCTGATCAAGATATTTATACATTATTTACATTTTGAAGTAATTCCTTCTTTACAGCACAGTTGTTTAAAGATTGTTTAATATTCTGATATGACGTCTTAATCTTTAAGTTATATAGGCATTAAGTATTATAGGTCAATAGTCATTCATGCTTGTTATAATTTTAGTCAGACTAATAGTGTTATTTAGATACATACAGATTGTATTCTGCATAGATAGGTAACCTTCAACCACTTCAAAGATCTGTAGAATATGGCATTTAAATAACTTAGGATTCTGTTGACATGAAACATGATTTCTCCTGGCAGCACTGATCTATTCCTAAGAGAGTGTTGAACATCAAAGACACTCTACTTGGATTTTTTTTTCTTCTTGGCACAACTGGCATTTGGGCAAGAAATTGTGTGTGCCTTGACCACTGGCAAAGTGCACGTGGTCTGGACTGGACAAGCAGGATTCAAGGAAAAGACTGTCAAATCTTGCCAAAGCAGGGTAAGATGGCTTTGACAAATTTCCTTCCTCTGAAAATAGTCTGTCAGTTACTTTAGGCCTTAGCCAAAGTTGGTTGCTTTAACATTGCAAATGAGATTTTGGGTGATTTCTTAGGCAGCCAGTTGTTTCTGTCATCTATTGCACATTTTGTAACCTGCTTGATTGCACTTCCTACCTAATCAAGTAATATTATCTCCCTTCTCAGGTCTTTGATGGGGTTAAGATAGTTGTAGTTGCTGTCCTCTTATGATCTAGCCAAACCATTTCCAATATAAGACTTAGACTACTTAGGATAGAATGTTTGTTAAATTATTAGGATATGTTCCTTGCTTATTATTTTTATGCTGGTTTTATTTCTATCTTTATACTTGATATCTGTTCTTAGTTTACATAGTTTGTATTGGGTTTGAAACTGTCTTATTTAAACAAAAGGTAGAGGTGCTGCAGAAGCTCCTTTGGCCAATAGGCTTTAAAATACCAGCCCACTTGAGTGTGGTCTATTATACTATAAATGTACCTGTAAAGCATGTGCTCATGAACTTGCTTCTGGTTCTCACTTCCCACTGCTAGATTCTGTTCCTGCTCCCCGTTTGTGCAGAAGATTGTGATCTAGAACAGTGATCTGTGAGTGTCCCCTAAATAAATAACATTTTATTATATGCAATCCTGAACTAGTGTGGGATAATTTTGTAACTTCTGTTATCACTTTCTGTATTTATTCCTTGACTGTTATGATTCAATTGAACATTTTTCAATTTCCATGAGTTTGTAGACTTTCTACAGTTAGTGTTGTTGCTGAATTTTAACTTTAATCCATGGTGATCTAATAATATACAGGGGATTATTCCATTTTTAAAAATCTGTTGAGGTTTCCTTTGTGTCTGAGTATGTGGTCAGTTTTAGAGACAGTTTCATGAAGTGCTGAGAAAAAGGTATATTCTTTCATATTTGGGTAGAATGTTCTATAGATGTCTGTTAAGTCAATTTGAGTCATGACATCTGTTATTTCCCTATGTCTTTATTAAATTTTTGTCTGATAGACATGTTAAGTGGTGAAAGTGGGGTGTTGATGTCTCCCACAATTGGTGTGTGGGGTTTGCTCTGTGGTTTAATCTTTAGAAAGGTTTCTTTTCTAAATGTGACTACCCTTTTATTTGGGCATAGATGTTTATAACTCTAACATCATCTTGATAAATTTTCCTTCTGATGAGTATGAAATGTCCTTCTCTGTCTCTTTTGATTAATTTTAGTTTGCAGTTTATTTTGTTAGCTATTAGGATAACTACACCTGCTTGTTTCTTAGGTGCATTTGCTTGAAAAATCCTTTCTCAACCATTTACTTTGACGTAATGTCTGTCATTAAGGTTGAGATGTGTTTTCTGTATGCAGCAAAAGGTTGAGTCCTTTCTTTGTATCCATTCTGATATTCTGTGTCTCTTTATAAGTGAATTGAAACCAGTGATATTAAGATACATTAACGACAAGTGATTGTTAATTCCTGTCATATTTGTTTTTGGTTGTAGTGGTGGAAGTCTTTGTGTTTTCCCTTCTTTTGGGTTTTCTACTGTGAGGTTATCTGTTGCCTGTGCTCTTTTGGGTGAAGCTAACTTTCTTGGGTTGGAGTTTTCCTTCTACTTCCTGCTGTATGGCTGGGTTTGTGCCTAGGTATTGTTTACATCTGGTTTTGTCATAAAATATCTTGTTTTCTCTGTCTATGGTAACTTACAATATTGCTGGGTATAGTAGTCTGGGCTGGCCTCCGTAGTCTCTTAGTATCTGTAGAACATCTGTCCAGGAACTTCTGGTTGTCAGGTTTTCCATCGAGAAATTAAGTATAATTCTGATAGGTTTGCTTTCATATGTTACTTGGCCTTTTTACACAAAAGGAAATTTAAATCTAATATAACTGATATACTTCTAATAAAAGAAAGAGAATGAAATCCCTTTAAATGTCATGTACTCACAGACAAGAGACCATGTGATAATGCAATAAAAATCAGTCTTCTACTATCTAACCAGACACCTCTCATGAGGACCAAATTGTCAGCAATTTAAGAATGAAATGTCATTATCTAAGTCATGCCAATCTTTATTATTCTTTTATGGTAGTGTAGGATGCTTTAAACATTTTATATAGGACATTATTTTGTAAAATAAACACATATACACACTCACTCATACCAAAATATTAAGAGATACATAGTGCCTCAATTTTGGTATATGCTGGATACATATGTGAGCCTAAAATAGTGTTTCTGGTTCTATGATTAGAGACAGATATAAAAGCCTCACAATTGGTCCTGTGTATGTGTTATTTGAATTATAAGTACTGCCTGTTGTTGGGGGATATTTGCACACTGGGTGAAGATGTATTGTGTAATTGGTTTAATAAAGAATTGAATGGTCAATAGCTAAACAGGAGGTATAAGCACAATTTGCATGAAAAGAGAGGAAATTGGAGATGACTGAAAAATGGAGAGATTGCAAGGAAACATGAAACAAGTTAGACATAGAATGGGTTACAAATAAAAGCTACATGATAAAATGTACATTAATAAAAATATGGGTTAATACATAAAGCAAAGAAAACCAGCCTACAAACCACAATCCCAGAGAACTTAGACACCAATGAGGACCCTAAGAGAGACTTACATAGATCTAATTTGCATGGGAAGTAGAAAAAGGCAAGATCTCCTAAGTAAATTTGGAGCATGGGGACCTTGGGGGAGGGATAAAGGGGGGCATGGGAGAGGCAGGTAGGGGAGCAGAGAAAAATGTAGAACTCAATAAAAATCAACAAAAATATGGGTTAATATAAGTTTTAATCACTAGTTAGGAACAAGTCTAAGGTATAGGTTGAGCTGACATCTCTGTGGGAGCTGGCTAGTAGGACAGAAAAAGACTCATTACAGTCTGTTTAATACAATAGATGAAGTTCTGTTGTCAGAAAAAGGACACCATTCTAAGTGAGAACTATCAAGAACTATAAGATTCCTCTTATGTTAGTAGCCAATAATTCAAAGAAAAGATCATTCAATATAGTCTTTAGCAATGATTTACAATAATTCAGAGTCAAATCTTCACAACAGTAAAATTCTAAGCCTATCTGTCCATATCATAATTATTCAGGTCTATCAAACACAGAATAAACCATATTAAATATTTAAATTTCTCAATCAACATCAGTCCTGGTTTACTAGTATTAGAAATGACTAATTCATTCTCCATTCATCTTTGACTCTGCTAATCAATGGAAGCAAGTCTATAAGAATGATCAAATTAAAACCCTGTCTCGAAAAACAAAAAAAAAAATTGTTGGCTTTAGAAGTGAGAAGTTACAGAAGAATTTCTTACCCTGAAGAAGTATGAATAAATTCTTGTCATAATTCCTCTTAAGTAATAAGTCATCCTAAGTCTATAATGAAAAAATAGGTTTCTTGTCAAGAATTACCTCTAAGGAGTTTGTTGTTACTTTTTGAGTACCAGACTGAAAGAATGCCGAGGCTCCATCTTGAGTCAGAGAATATTAATGTCATGAATAATAACAGGTATTCTCTACAAATATGATAAAAGTGTCCCATACAACTTGAGTATTGACACTGAATTGTACTAATGTGATACAAATATTCACAAAGCAGCTATTGTTTTAACCATGAAAGTTTCATTGTTTTAATTTTTATGTTCCCAGCTCAGATGGAAACATTATGAGCTGGCTAGTTTTATGGTCAACATGACACAATCTAGTTTCATCTGAAAGGAGAGAGCCTCAATTGAAAAAAAAATGCTTCTGTAAGGTAAGATTATGGGGTATTTTCTCAATTAGTCATTGATGCGGGTCACAAGCCCATTGTGAGTGGTGCCACACTTGGCCTGATGGTCCTGGATTCTATAAAAAAGCAGGCAGAAAAAAACATGAGAACAAGTCAGTAAACAGTATTCCACTATGGCTTCTACATCAGCTTTTGCCTCCTGGTTCCTGTCCTGCTTGAGTCCTGTCTTGACTTCCTTTCCATGATGATCAATGATATGAAAGTGTAAGCTAAATCGACTTTTTTGTCTTCAAGTTGCTGTGATCATAGTGTTTTATCACAAAAATAGTAACTCAACTAAGAAACACTGAATATATTCTCTATTTCAGTGTAGATTCTTAATTTGTTTTCAGAACTAATACATTTTGTTTGTTTATTTGTTTTCTTGTTTTCACTTTTTTTTTAAATAAAGACAGGATTCCTCTGTGTAGCCATGGATGTCTGTCCTGGAACACTTTGTAGATCAGCCTGGCCGCAAACTCAGACATGTGTCTTCCTTTACCTTCCAAGTGTGTCACCATTGCCAGGCTGTAATTGTTTGTTATTTAGTAAAGTTACTTCAGGAAATTTCCAGGCTTCCTTAATTACTGTAGAAGACTTTCTTGACACTATTGTGTCTGGGGAAATAAAGTATTTTTTTTATTAAAAAAGTGCATCTTGGCAATTGGGCTAAGTTCAAGTGTAAAAGATAAATGAATTTCCATCATAAATGTCCTGAAGAGATTCTAATTTACATCATTTTGTTTTGAGTTTTTTCTTTCTTTCAATAAGATTTCTCTATTCTAATCATAAACTGCAGGTAGTAACTTATGTGGGAGGGTCAAGCTCACGGTGGGCTATACTATCCATGGACTGGTGGTCCTGTATTCTATAAGAAAACACATTGAGGAAGCCATGAGGAGCAAGGTAGTAAGAAGCACCCCTTCATGGCCCATGTAACAGTTCCTGCCTCCAGTACCCTGATTTAAGTTTCTGCCCTATAAGATTGAAATAAAGTCATATTAGTCTAAGTTGATTTAAGACATGATAGTCAATCAAAGCAAAATAAATTCTAATTAAGACAACTACTTAACATGAGTTAAGAAAACTGGAATATATTAAATAAAAGCCTTAAGCTGGTGCAGGAGAATTGTCTGTATTCTGTCAATCATGTTTTAAATAAATCCTGATTGGCTAGGCAGGAAGTATAGGCAGGTCAACCAGACTGGAAGTAGAGGTGCGGCGATGGGAACAGGAGAATGCTGGGAAGGAGGAAGCCCATTCATCCCAGTCCGTCCTAGACTACCAAAGCAGCAGCATGTGATCTGCCATTTTGAAATTGGTACTGAGCCATATTGCTAACGTAGATAAGAATAATGGGTTAATATAGGTTATAAGAGTTAATGAGAAGCCTGAGCAAATGGGCCAATTAGTTTTATAATTTATGGACATCTCTATGTGATTTTCTTTGGGGCTTGCCAGCTGTGGGGTATCAGGCAGGACAGAAACCCCAACAAGCAGGCTCTTTATGTTACATTAAGCATTTTCACAATTACCAAATATTTATCTATGCTCTTTTTAAAAATGGTTAGTCTTAGTTGAAATTTTATTCAGTGAAGAATAGTGGGTAATGATATGTTTAGTGTAAATTTATATTTTAACTTATATTTTAAATCTAACGTAATGGAAGTCATTCTCCACAGAAAGATCATCCACTCATAAATAAGAAATTTGTATGTATGTATAGGTAAAACAGTAATATTATACATATTATAGTAGACTATGTCAAAGATATAAATATTTAGTTTTATTGTTAAAACGTTTTTGTTTTAAAGTATGTTAATCATCTTTAAATACAATTTTTAAATAATAAATTTATTTATATTTATAATTTTCTTTCCTGGAAATAACTTCAATGACATGAACTCCCACTACAAGCAAAGAAAAAAATATTCTTTTACTTTTATCCAAAATAAGTAATAAAAGTTGAAAATGCAAATATAAACACCAAAAGAAAAATGACTGTAATATTTTTCTGCATATCCATCCGAAAGCATGGTACACACTTCAGATAGCATTATTTTCTGGTGTTATTCCCTTCTTTTTTAAATTGACTTTTACTGAGCTCTTCATTTTTCTCTGTTCTCCTACTTGCATCTCCTCTCCCCTATTTAATCCTCACCAAAGGTCCCATGATTCCAATTTACTCAGGAGATCTTGTCCTTTTCTACTTCCCATGTAGATTAGATCTATGTAAGTCTCTCTTAGTGTCCTAATTGGTGTCTAAGTTCTCCGGAATTGTGGTTTGTAGGCTGGTTTTCTTTGCATTATCTTTAAAAACCCCCTATGAGTGAGTACATGTGATGATTTTCTTTCTGTGTCTGGGTTACCTCACTCAGAATAATGTTTTCTACCTCCATCCATTTTGAAAATTTGCAGAATTCAAAATGTTGTTATCTTTTTCTGCTGTGTAGTACTTCATCGTGTAAATGTACCATATTTTCCTTATCCATTATTCAGTCAAAGGGCATTTAAGTTGTTTCCAGATTCTGAATATGACAAACAATGCTGCTGTGAACGTACTTGAGCACATGTCCTTGTGGCACGATTGAGCATCCTTTAGAAATATACCCAAAAGTGGTATTACTGGGTCTTGAGGAAGGTGGTTTCCTATTTTCTGAGAAATTGTCACAGTGACATCCAAAGAGGCTATACCAGCTTGCATTACCACCAGAAAATCAGAAAAAAAGAAGTCAAACTCTCATTGTTGGCTGATGATATGATTGTTTACATAAGCAATCCCAAAAATTCTACCAAGGAACTTTTACACGTCATAAACACTTTCAGTAATGCACCAGGATACAAGATTAACTTTAAAACAATCAGTAGTCCTCCTGTACACAGATGATAAAAGGGCTGGGGAAGAAATCATAGAAACAACACCCTTCACAATAGCCACAAATAACATAAAATATCCCAGAGTAACTCTAACCAAACAAGTAGAAGGCTTGTATGATGAGAACTTTAAATCTTTAAAGAAAGAAATTGAAGAAGACACCAGAAAGTAGAAAGATCTCTCATGCTCCTGAGTAGATAGAATTAACATAGTAAAAACGGCAATCTTTCCAAAAGCAATCTACAGATTCAATGCAATGCCCAGCAAAACCCCAGCAAAATTCTTCACAGACCTTGAAAGAACAGTACTCAACTTCATATGGAAAAGCAAAAAACCCAGGATAGCCAAAGCAATCCTATACAATAAAAGAACTTCTAGAGGAATCACAATCCCTGACTTTAAACTCTACTACAGAGCTACAGTACTGAAAACAGCCTGGTATTGGCATAAGAATAGACAAGAGGACCAATGGAACTGAATAGAAGACCTGGATATTAATTCACACACCTTCGATTACCTAATTTTCAACAAAGGAGGAAAAAAATATCAAATGGAAAAAAAGATAGCATATTTAACAAATGGTGCTGGCATAACTGGATATCAACCTGTAGAATGAAAATAAACCCACATTTTCAGGGCTTTGCCTTATTTGATATTTCCTTAGTTGTGTGCTACAGTGTATTCTTCTTAGGGAAGACATTTCCCCTTTCATCCATCATTCTGAAAATTCTGCCTTTGATTTAATTCAAAATTAAAACTACTATAGAATTTAGAAAAATTTTTAGAAGTATATATAAAAACAAAGAAAATCAGATAAAAAATCTGACTTTAACATTTGAATCTATTTTCTACAAAGTTAAGTGCTATATCATAATATCCTGAAACAGTAGAAATCCTGATCAAAGTGTAAGTACTTGTCTTAGAGTTTTTATTGCTGTGACAATGTACCTTGATCAAAAAGTGAGCTGGGGGAGAATAGGGTTTATTTGGCTTACTCTTCTACATTGTAGTTATCACGGAAGGAAGTCAGAACAGGAACTCAAACAGGGCAAGTTCCTACAGGCAGGAGCTGATGCAAATGCCAGGGAAGGGAACCACTTATTGGCTTGCTTCTCATGGCTTGCTGAGCTATCTTTCTTATAGAATCCATGACCACAAGCCCAAGAATGGCACCATTCACCATGAGATGGGCCCTCTGCATTGATCACTAATTGAGAAAATGCCTTACAGTTGCATCTCATGGATACATTTCCTCCACTGAGGCTCTGTTCTCTCTGATGACTTTAGCTTGTGTCAAGTTGACACACAAAACTAGCCAGAATAGTACTCTATATGATTGCCAAATGAATTAATGAACTATCAATCAACAATAAGTATATATAAATATATGTTTAGTAGATACAAATTGATCATCTCTAATTAATAAACCTACCTTTTCATGCAACAAAATATAGTTTCACACAAATTTATGCAATATTCTGGTGCAGGAGAAAAGTAATGCAGAGAGAAAGCTTACTAATTATCCAAGGTAGCTTCAGAAAAAAAAAAAAAACAAATGTTGGTTATGAATATATAGGCTCTAAAATGGGCAAACAGTATATTTCCTTCATTATAAAAATGGAACATTGTTGAATACTTAAATGGACAAAATGGTGGCAAAGTGATCTCCATGAGAAGAAAAAACTACAAGAAAAATAATGCTTCTTAAATTTGCATCCAGCTTTCCAATTTGCATAGAAGTTTCTTTCATACTTTATAATTAAATGAACACAATCATTTTTAATATTGGCACACAAAAATTAATGTTCAAATTTTCCTTACTAATTCAGACCAGTAAGCAAAGAGAATTTTGCTTTTTTTTCTAAGTTTTGATTTGATTTAGAACCTTGGATTTAGTGCAAGTATAAATGGACTCAGCTATTTTATAGCTGTGAACTTATCTCTAAATATATTTATGAGAAATACCTCATAATTATATTTCAGAATAGTACATAATTCTACATATTATACAAGGTTTATAATGTGGTACAATCATAGACATTTACCTAATTCAAACACGTGATTGCCTTATTTCCATAGATTATACTTATGTGTATTTATCTAATCTTCATGTTAGAATAAGCACTTCTGCCAGGATTGGGTTGTGAACATTATTTCTTTTAAAATTTATACGGAACAGAATAAAACTCAGAGGTGTTAATTGTAATGCCATATTATAAGAAAGGGAAACAAAGTGAATTCAAAAAAAATTTATTATAAATTAAAATTATTCATAAATTTTACCTGTAGTCTCATAAAAATACATTGCACACAAAATGTCATAAGTAGATTATTGTTAAATGTGAATTATCTTTTATCATTAAAGAAACTATTTATATATTAACCCAGAAAGAGAAACTAAGACAATAAGTGTGTTTGGAAGAAAATTAAAATATAATAAAGGAGAAATAGTAGAACTGATATGATATGAGTGAATACTGGGAGCTAAAGGTAGAAGAGGTCATGGAGGCAAATATATTTGGAAAAGAAAGGATAGATGGTTGCTTATCTGAAAGTAAGGACATATGAAGAAGTCCTATGAAACCACAGTAGTTCCTAACCTGAAGTGGGAGTGTCATATATCAATCTGTTGATTTCATTTGTTAAGTAATAAAGAAACTGCTTGGCCCTCATAGGTTAAAACATAGGTGGGAGGAGTAAACAGAACAGAATGCTGAGAGGAAGAGGAAGTGAGCTCAGACTCGACAGCTCTGCGCTCTGGAGCAGAAATGCCATGCTCCCCTCTCCAGGGCGGACGTGAGAGCTCTGCTCTCTGAGGCACATGCGATGAAGCTCCAACCCAGGATGGACATAGGCTAGAATCTTTCCCGGTAACACCAGTGCTACAGTTTATTAGAGATGGGTTGATCGGGATATCAGAATTAGCCAGTAAGGGCTAGAGCTAAAGGGCCAAGCAGTGTTTAAATGAATACAATTTGTGTGTTGTTATTTAGGGGCATAAGCTAGTCAGGTGGCCAGGGTGCTGGGGACACAGCCCTGCCACTCATATTACAACACTAACCTAATTAAAGTACTTTTTAAGTGGAGAAGTAAGGGTTGATTTGGCTTTTACTTGCAGGTCACAGTCTATGAGTAAGGGAAATCAGGGACTCAAGCAAGAATCTGAAACTGAAAGCACAGAAGACTACTGCTTGCTAGCTAGTTTAGCATCTCATACTTAGCATTTTTATACAGTCAAAGGCCACCTGCTGAGGTTGGTATCACTCACAGTGGAATGGGCCCCAATACATCATAAATAATCAAAACAGTACTCTCTAGACTACAGTCAAAAATGATCTAGGCAATTCCTCTGTTCAGGTTCTCCTGTCATATGGCTTTAGGCTGTGTTAACTTGAAAATTAAAATGAACTCAAATAGCCCATTTCATCTTTTGTTTGTGTGTGAATGCCTGCACAGTTTATTTTTTCATATCATTTTCCCTTCAGCCATGCTATGATATTGAATTTGAAGTGAGTTTCTTGAAAGTAGATGTTTTAGTTGCTCTTCAATTGCTGTGAAGGAACATCATGGCTAAGATAGCTTATAAAATTAATAATTTAATTGGGTGCTTGTTTACAGTTTTTCTGAGGGTTAGAGTATATGACCATCACATAATAATATATAGCAGCAGGCAGGTAGGCAGTCATGTTGCCAAGGCAGTTGCTAAGAGATCAGATCTGATCTGAAAGTCTCAGGTTGAGAGAGAAGAATACTGACTGGGCCCTGTGTGGGCTTCTGAAAACTCAAATCTGACAACCAGTAACACTCTTCCACAAGGCCACATCTTCTCCAATCAGGGCCCACTTCCTAATCCTTCATAAACTTTTCACCAACTGGAAATCAAAGACAGGAGCCTTGTATAAACCACCAAAGTAGAATATAGCTGAACTGTGCTTTTCTTCCTCTTTACTTCTCCTTCTCCTCCTCTTCCTCTTTCTCCTTCTCCTTCTCCTTCTTATAGCATGAGTAATAAAAACCCAGAGACAGATATTGGGGTTCAACCTGAAGGTCAGAAAAGCAAACCTACCTCAGGAATTCTCAGATTGAGACTGTGTGTGAGAGATGTCACCTCCCATTTTATTTTTATCTCTAGTGTTGGGATTAAAGGCATGCACCACTACTGCTGGTTTCTATGATAAACTAGTTAGGCTATTGGGGTTAAAGGTGTGTGCCACCACTGCCTGTTCTATAAAGTTGATCAGTGTGGCTGTTTGATTCTGATCTTCAGGCAAGCTTTATTTATTAAAATACAAATGAAATACCACTATACCTTCTCCTCCTTTTACCTCTTCTTTTTCTCCTCTTCCTCCTGTTCTTCTTCTGCTGCTGCTTTTACTGATGAAAATAAATTTTTTCCTACAATATATTTTAGTTACTGTTTCTGCTCCCCCAAACTCCTCCCAGTTCCTTCCCCTTTCTACTCTCATCTATATAGACACCTTTTCTAATTTTTTTAAGAAATCAGACAGCCATCTGAGGAATAATATATAAAATAAGATAAAAACAAAAACAAGAATATTGGAACAGAACAGAACAAACAGAAAGAATGGAGTCAAAGAAAAAAGAACAAGAAACACCTAGATGCAGAGAGACACATTCACATGAATTCCTTAAAAGTACAAAAACAGAAGCTATAATATATATACAAAAGACTTGTAAGGATAAAAAGTGACATCGACTTGATTAATGACTATCTTAGATGTCATCACAGAACCTTCATTGAGAAAGTGATGGAAACTGATGCAGAGATCCATAGCAGAGCACTGGGTTGAGCTCCAAAAGTTCAGTTGAAGAGTGGAAGCAGTGAGAATAGGAGCAAAGACATCAAGACCATGATAGGGAAACCCACTGAAACAGACTGCCTGAACAAATGGGAGCCCACCATTTCCAGACCAATGGCAAGTGTACCAGTATGGGACCAAACTAGGCTCTCTGAATTTGGGTGACAGTTGTGTGGCTGGGGCAACTTGTAGGGGCACTGGCAGTGAGACCAGGATTTATCTCTACTGCTTGTACTATATTTTTGGGACTCCTTTTCTTTGGAGGGATATCTTGCTAGCCTCAAAGCTCCTGACTCCAAGCTATATGTTATACTTTGTTGACTCCCCATGGGAAGCATTACTCTTTCTGAAGAGTAGATAGGGAGTGGGATGGGGAGAAGGTGGAGGGAGAGGGAAGATGGGAGGGAGGGAGAACTGGAATTGGTATGTAAAATGAGAAACGATATTATTTTAAAAAAATAAATTGATAAATTAATTTAAAAGAAGAATAAGCACCTAAAAAAGTAACCTGGCTCAACATTATGAAAGAATTAACCTCAGAAGCTGCCACTGAGGTTTTCTTTTGTTTGTTTTGTTTTTTTTGAGTTGGCCACCTATTTCTGAGAATGGAGTTTGTTCTTAAGAGTGGTTTGTTTATCCAGTGAGAATCCCTTAGAGAAAACAAGTTTTCATTTATTATTGGTTATCAAGCAGAGATTGTTTGTGGGTTAAGGATGGTGTTTGTTTCCTATTCTCCTCTCAGAGAGTGCTGAGATACCATCTACTGCAGACATGTGCAGGCCCTGTATATGCTGCCACACTCTTTGTAAATCCATGTTTGTCAGCCATGTTGTGTTTAGAAGGCCTATTTCCTTAATCTCTTCTGGCTCTAACACTCTTTCTGTCTCCTGTTCTACAGAGATCCTTAAACCCTGAGTAGATGAATTTTAAGGAGACATCAATTTTAGGGCTGAGTGTTTCAAGATCTCTCATTCTTTGCACATTGTTTGGCTGTATATTTATGCATTTATTTCTATGTACTGGTGGAGGAAGCTTCTCTGATGATGGCGGAGCAAGTTAATGATCTATGAGTATAGCAGAATGTTTGAAATCAAAAGTCATTTTAATGTTAGTTTCCTTTAGCAGAAAAATAGTATTTGGTTTTGTCATATGTCCCTAACCTATCTGACCTCAAATTTTTGGCCACCTGTGCAATGTCAGGCATGGCTTTCATGTCATTAGTTATGTGCTAAATTCAATCATATTGATTGGTTACTTCTAAATACTATGAGCCACCATTGTAGCAGCATAACTTGCAAACAAGTCATTGCCTTAGATTGAAGTTTTTTTAGCTGAGTGCATGTTTACATTTCTCCTTTGGTAGGATGCAGAGTGCTTTCAAGTAAAAAGTGTGTAGGGGTAAAGGCTTTAGGTATGTACCATTTCAACTTCTACTTATTCAATGGCTTGTGCTGTTATAATTTTCAGCAATAATGACATACTGTAAGTTTGTGGAGAACAACCGTCATTGTTGGTAATAGACTGGGTTATTTTGGGATTCCCATGAATTCCCTTTGGTGAAGATCTCAATCAGATGCAACACATTCCATGTATGGGAAGTTTCATTTGGTGACAAGGGAGTCAAGGTAGGGCTTTATTTTCTCTGTTATTTGCTGATTTCATTTAGATTGCGTTAATTTGTCTATATTTTATCTCTATATAGTAGGAAGCTTCTACTTTGTGATGTTTCAATTTTCAGCAGTTGGTCAAACTCTATAAAACAAATGACAGCTTTATGTTGTGGAATACTAGTTTAACATGTATTGCATGTGTTTATACTGTGGAATATTTGTTTAATGATGTAAAGATGTGTTGTATTCTTTTATGTTCCATTTGTTTAACTCTGTAAAGCTGTATTACTTTGCTTGTCTAAAACACCTGATTGAACTAATAAAGAGCTGAAGAGCCAGTAACTAGGCAGGATATAAATAGGTAGAGCTTCCAGGCAGAGAGAAAAATAGGAGGAGAACCTACGCTCAAGAAAAATGAGAAGAGTGAGTAGACAGAAAAGGAGAGGGAGAGGAAGTCACCCAGCAACAAAGCTGGCCATTGAGTAGGAAGGAAAACAAAATATACAGAACAAAGAGAGGTCAAAAGCCTAGAGACAAAATGTAGTTAAAGGTAAATGGGATAATTTAAGTTAGAAAAACTGGCTAGAATCAAGCCAGCCTAAGGATGTGTATTCATGGTAGCAATAAATCTCCATGTATTTATTTGGGAGCTTGGTGTCAGTCCCCCAAAGATTAAAAAAAAATCTATCAGCTACAGCTTTATACCAATCAGAATGACCAAACTCAATAAAAATATGACAGCTCATGCTACCAAATATGTGCAGTAAGTGGAATATTCATTAATTGCTGGTAGGTATGAAAACTTGTAAGCCACTATGGAAACCAGTAAGACATTTTGTTAGAATGTTGGGAATTGTTCTACCTCACAATACAGCTATATCACTCTTAGACATACACCCAGAGGATGATTCATCATACCACAGAGACACTTGCTCAAACATATTCATTATAGCCAGCAATTGAAAACTAACTAGTTTTCCAATTAAGGATGAATGATTAGACAAAATATGGTACATTTACACAGTGATGTATTAATTATCTGTTAAAAAATTAAATCATGAAATTCCAAAGTAAATGGATGGAACTAGAAAAAAAATATCCCTAGTGAGGTTATTCAGACCCAGAAAGATAAATATGGTATGTATGTATTTATATGTTTATGTTAGCTCTTCATTCATTGAGAAATTTATTACAAATTGCATTCAGAGTATTTAGGCAAAGAGTAAGACACTGCAGGAGAATTGTGGCTCTCACTGTGAAATGGAAACAGAACAGTTATGAATGGACAAGGTGAAGGGCCTGGTGAGATCAGAAAGCGTGAGAGAGAGAAGAGTGGGACAAGGGACAGAATATAGAGCAGAAGAGCTAAAACGAAGAGTTATTTGTGGGTTGTTTGTATTCTTTTTAATTCTGTCTAGTCTTTATTATATTCCTTGTCTTGAATATATTTCCATAATGTATATATAAAGTAACTTTATGCATTGATGCTTAGCTTTATTTGTCTATTCATAATTTGTTTTATTTTTTCACACTGGGTATAATTACTCTTTTCTTGTATGTATCCAGTCTTGAAACAGTGTTTAGAATTCCATCTTAATTTATTTATGGCATATTTATGTGTAAGTTTCTGTAATTTTTGAAGTGATTTCTCTGAGTACTAAGATATTATACCACTTTTTATGAATTGTAGGGGCTTGACGAAAGTCCTTTGCATCATTATTAAATACTATATAATGCTGTAATGATTTTTATTCAGTGATCAAATTTATTCATACAATTTATGAGGAAATGATGCTGTTTTTATATTCTTTTCAATTTTAAGGGACCATTTTACTGAATGTTAAATTGACAACTGACATTTTTTTCTAAAAGTATACATTTTTAATTAAAATATTGTGTTACTTTCTTCCTTTCCTTTTCTCCCCCTAGCTTTACCTCCAATTCCAGCCATTTGTCCCCAACACTTATATATTACACTCTTTTATAATTATCACTGGTGCATATATTTTCATATGTATGACAAACATATAAATATATCCTTCATAGTCCTTTTATGTTGTTTGTGTGTTATGGTTTCAGCTCCTACCATTTTGTGTTGAATAACCAATAAGGTAGCTCCTTCCATGGAGATGCTAATTCCTCCTCTGCCAGCAGTCATTAGATTCCTGTAGTTCTTTGTCTAGTGGTAGAACTCTATGAAAAATGCCTACCTCCTTGTTAGCATGGCTACTCTTATTGTTATTGTCTGATTCATATTAATTAGCCATAGACTGTTGCTCTCTGTATTGCATTCAGTTTTTGTAACAGCGTAAACGAATGCAGACAGATTGTAAATATATATATATATATTATATTAAAGATATATATATATATCTTTAATAGACTTACAGAACCACCGTTCCCAAGGAGACCAGGAAAGCAGAAGCAGCGGCTGGGAGCACACTCGCCAAATATATAAGCAAACATTAGCCCGAGGTGAACACGCCCCCTAAGGGGCGGGACTTATCCCTACATCTCCCCTTTTTGTCTAAATAAGACAGAACTAAACCAAATACAACTATATACAATAATAACAAATA